>NC_140013.1:34749809-34802309 GCF_964263955.1 Coregonus lavaretus | reverse complement strand
GCCCACCTCCTTGCTTGTTCTGCCCACTATGCTTCATTTGCTCCCATTGGAAACGACAGGCTGTGGTCCATCTTGGGTTAGTTATAAAACATATTTACTACTATGGTTCCTACTGTGGGAGCAGGTGATGTATCCTCATCTACCAAAAGAGAGCAGTAGAGTCCCACATTCCCAGAAAGGCAGAGGGCTACAGTTAACTGCCAGAATAAAGGAAGGACTTGAGGAAATTAGGGATACAAAGTATATTGAAAGCAGGTGCTTCCACACAGGTGTCGTTCCTGAGTTAATTAAGCAATTAAAACATCACATCACGCTTAGGGTCATGTATAAAAATGCCCAGTTGCCCATTATTTTGGCTACCATGGCTAGAAAAAGAGATCTCAGTGACTTTGAAAGATGGGTCTCAAAGAAGCATAGGGGGTTTAAAGGGTGTGTCTGTGTGTGTGTGTGTTTGTGTGTGTGCCTCAGTCACCAGACTCAAATGAACACTTATGGTAGATTCTGGAGCGGCGCATGAGACACCAAACGATGGAATTTTTCGTGGAAGAATGTTGTTGCATCCCTCCAATAGAGTTCCAGACACCAAGGCGCATTGAAGCTGTTCTGGAGGCACTGGCGGCTTGTGGCCGAACACCCTGTTAAGACACTATGTTGGTGTTTCCTTTATTCTGGCAGTTATCTGTGTATGTGTAGGCCACCACAAGTCAGACTGGCCATGCAGTAGACTGCTAGAACACCCCGTCATGCAGTTTCAGAGGGATTAATTACTGGCGTCTTTAAATCAGAAACAAAATGTTAATTATTGATGCAGTTTCGTTCCAAATGATAGCAAAATGTCTGCCTGTGGAAGCGTCTGCTAATTGGTCAGACTAAATACACGTGAATACATAATGCTTATGCACCAGAATACATAATGTTAACACCCCCCATCTCCCAATGTATCTCTCTATACCCTTGTAATAATAAGGTTTTAAGCTCTCTGATGCACACAAAGTGTCAGTAGAATCACTTTTAATTGCCTAAAATAAACAGCCCAATGGAGAACAAGATCTTCTAATGGGAAAGACTTAGTTCAGCTTCAGCAGACCAGCTGATTAAGTTGAAAAGTCAACTGGCTGCAAGTTATTTTTAAAGGAAGAAGAAGAAGAAAGAAAGGAAAAATGGGGAATATGATGTCATAATTCATTGGCAGCAGTCAGGAGTTGGTCAGCTACATGAGGAGCATAATCATATGCTGATGATGGCAGCTCTGTGATTAATGGACCCATTGTCCTCCACAGCCTGGATACAGGCAGCTTGGGTAGTGGGCTTCCTTGGCCCCATTAGAAATCACCCTGAAGCATCCTATCCCCTCTCCTTCTGCAGGCTATTCATCTGGCACCACATAGGGACACCATGAGGTAAGGCTGCTGAGGATAACAGGGACAGGAGACAGGGAAACATGATGGGGACCACAGAGAATGGGTCAAGCGTCCAACAAGAAATATGCACTATGGATACAAAATACTTTAGTGCCCACACAAACACTCACAATTTCTCTATACCAGGGGTGTCGAACTCATTTTGCTCCGGGGCCCGCATTCGGTCTTCAACGAGATCCGGAGGGCCGCATTGAAAATTGGTTACGATGCTCCCTGACTGTCTAGTGATTATTAATGAGCTGGACAGTAAAGAAACTGTATGAATATAGGTCCATTATCATTTCTACACAGTTTAGATATGGTTTTAGTCATTTTAAAGTTTATAGAGTTTTTTTTTTTTTTTTTACTCAAACCACCCGCGGGCCGGATTGGGGGTCATATGTTTGACCCTCTGCTCTAGACCAATAGCAGCTGTTAACATGTCTGTTAAAATAAAAAAATTGAATAGATCTGTCATAATACCTATCCAAGTCAGTATCTGTATCAGAAGCAATCACACCTGAACCCAGGAAAAAAGGTATTAATTCTCCTCTCTCATAATTGGGCCAGCCTGCTGTGAGCAGAGAGCCCAGCAGCAGCATGCTCATCTTGTCACTGCCTTATTTAAAGGACTACAGGGAAAGAGAGAGAGAGAGAGAGAGAGAGAGAGAGAGAGAGAGGGAGCCAGACGAGGTGATGGCTGACCAGACAGGTACAGAAGACATGCCAGTCAGTCTCCTCTTATAGTCTCCTCTTTCCACTGTTCAATTTGATTTTTCTAATCCCTTTAATCAGAAGCAGGGGAATTAAGCCAGCTGGTATGAACCCGTGTTAAGATGTAATTAAGGATCTGATTGAATTGCAATGCATACCAATGAGTGTGTGTGTGCCAGGGCGGTGGAGGATGAGGGTAAAGGGAGGGCTGGGAAGGGTATTCACAGACTGATGGTTTTGGTTGGTGGGGGTTTGGTGGTGGGGGGGCACATCGTCGGGCTGCGGTGAACTTGGTTCAACCAGCTTTGCTGTATGACTGAGCACGCATCAGAGGCACATTTTTATACATCACTGAAAGACTTCATGAGTCAATCATCTCCACCGCTGTGTTTGGAATGGTATCCTCTGCTGCTAAAGTCTACACAAACACACAGAGCTCTCACTCCCAACCCCCCCCCAGATATCAGAGGAGGGTCTGACCAAAGGCTATGGATAGGTATGAAGTAAGGGAGGACAGAGGTGGGCATATGAACTCTAACAGGTCATCTGGTTTCTTTCTCATCTACATTCTACTCATTTTGTAGTTGTGCTGTTTGTAGAGGTCAATCTGTGTGTACAGGGTGACATATATGACATATTTACATTTACATTTTAGTCATTTAGCAGACACTCTTATCCAGAGCGACTTACAGTTTGTGAATACATATATTTATTTATTTTATACTGGCCCCCCGTGGGAATCGAACCCACAACCCTGGCGTTGCAAACGCCATGCTCTATCAACTGAGCTACATCCCTGCCGGCCATTCCCTCCCCTACCCTGGACGACGCTGGGCCAATTGTGCGCCGCCCATGAGTCTCCCGGTCGCGGCCGGCTGCGACAGAGCCTGGATTCGAACCAGGATCTCTAGTGGCACAGTTAGCACTGCGATGCAGTGCCTTAGACCACTGCGCCACTCAGGAGTGGCATATATATACAGACATACAAAGTGCTTCTACATCTGCATTGCTTGCTGTTTGAGGTTTTAGGCTGGGTTTCTGTATAGCAGTTTGTGACATCTGCTGATGTAAAAAGGGCTTTTTAAATACATTTGATTTGATTTGATACTCGAGCACACTTTATAGACGCAAGCAAATATGTATTGTCTACCATATACACACACAGGCAGGCAGGCACACGTTTATGCACACACACCAACACACGGTAATGAAATTCACAATACAGACACAATACAAAGCCTGAGTGTGGGGAGAGAGTAGCTGTCACTGTAGTTTAGGTGTTGTGGGGTGAGAGGCTGGGGTATAGAGAGGATATATTACCTCCACTCTTTAAAAAAAAATAACTGAAAGGTTTCTTTGGCTGTCCCCATAGGAGAAACCTTTGAAGAACCCTTTTTGTTTCCAGGTAGAACCCTTTTGAGTTCCACGTTGAACCCGTTACCACAGAGGGTTCTACATGGAACCCAAAAGAGTTCTACCTCGAACCAAAAAGGGTTATTCTATGGGGACAGCCAAATAATCATTTTTTCTAAGAGTCTTTCATCAGCAGCCACAGCCGTCTGCTCCACCCCGTCTGACGGCAGTCGACTCCCACCTGCTGAGCAAGCTGCTTGTCACTTCACTGGGTTATCAGAGGAGACCGCCACCACATTTTAAAAAGTCAAATAAATCCATGTAATACAGCCTACACCTTCACAATAAATCCATTATTTATTTTAGACAGGTCTAAAGAAGTATACTATGAAGAAAATGTAGTCTATTTCAGAAGAACAGAATAGCATACTGAATTGTCCTTATGTTAGGTCCTGATCTGGCTATGCCAAATGGCTTTGGGCTACAGTTCATTTAGCAGACAAGATTTGCTTAGAATTCCGTGTCATTATTTTATAGTATGAAGAATACAATTGAACAAAGCTGAATAAAATAGAAAGGATATTTTCTCTAAATGATTTGAGGGAGTGTACACATGCAGCTATTATGTGTTGAGCGGTTAACAAAGAAATAGGTACTCCTATATGCTTAATTTAGAGTTATTAACCTCTACAAGATTGGCGTCCCTATACCGGGATATGAGATATGTGACTAGAATGGTGTTGTAAACAACAGCCAACTTTCCGGGACATAGACATGTCTTATATGGGCAGAAAGATTAAATTCTTGTTAATCTAACTGCAGTGTCGAATTTACAGTAGCTATTACAGCTAAAAAATACCATGCTATTGTTTGAGGATAGTGCACAATGACAAACCACGGCAACTGGGTTGATACATTCACCTCTGAAGGTAGATAATGTACTTACATTCAGTAATCTTGCTCTGATTTGTCATCCTGCGGGTCCCAGAGATAAAATGTAGCATAGTTTTGTTTGATAAAATCCATTTTTATATTCAAATGTAGGAACTGGGTTCTACAGTTTGACCCCCTCCTGTCACTGGCTCCACCCCCCCCCCCCCCCCCCCCAGGATGCATAGCCTATAGAAATGTTGAGCAACATGAGCTCATGGGCTCTCATGAAGTGTTTGATTCGATTTTAGAAAACATTTGCATTGATGTCAGAGTGATTAGAGGGAGAATAGAGTGCTGAGTACCAGGCTGTTAGCAAGTTTGGTAGGCTGCTAATGACCATCGCAGCATCAGAGCTTGGAGAAGCCTAATTACCATGACTAAACGGTCACTTGGAATTTGACTGCCTGAATGACTTGTGACCGCCGGTGTGGCGGTAATACGGTCACCGCAACAGCCCTACCCCTGTGTTGTCATTACCGTGAGACGCAGTGGCTTAGAGATGACATTCATACACACACTGAGACCACATCATCACCTGTTCTGCATCATAACATCAGCTCCACCATGTTTAATTTATCTCTCTTCTCTTTCTCTGACTATGATGTCATTGTTAACGCTATTCACATCCATTGATTTAGTCTGTACGGTAGCCTCACACAGCCACACTATAAAGGATAAGGGCAGTTTTGTCTTCAAGTCATAAGGAAACCATTGTTATCTACACCACGGTTTACAACATGTAGGATGTACTAGTTCCCTTTCAGAGAAGCAGACAAAGGACAGAGGAAGGCAGTAGTTTAGAGAGAGGTGATATATTGATTTTTCAATTGTGTTTGCTCCGTTTGCCACTATTAAATATGGATCCTGTGCAACTGCCATCTTCACTTTGTCTTGAAATTGACAAAAGCCCCCCCAGCTTTTTTCAATAACGCCTTGTGTCAAGAGAGATGTCTTATTGCTTGGCACAATTAGATGCTCCATGTTTCATTTCACTGTGGGACACTGTTTCGATGCTATAGCGCCACTCTGGTTAAACAGTGTCAGAACAAAAACCTCTGAGCATGCTCTATTTGGGCCTGGGCATTAGCACTGTCAGAGGAGACAGTGTGTTTGTTATGGCACAGGCAATATCACCGTTATACCTTCCAGGAAGATCATCATATCCTAAGGTCATTGTGTTCAGCTTTATGAACAAGGTTATGGAAGTAAAGAACATTGTATAGTCCTTCCTTCACGGATATGGTTGATTAATAAACAGGTCAGGCCCAGGAAGTGGTGGAGATTCATCTTAGTTTAGTTGTGCTGTGGTGCCACTCCGCGCCGCCCCATTCCCTTGGTGGTAGTGACATACTTCCTCTCACTCTATCCCAGCCTCAGCCTCTCAACAGAGCCACACCACAGAGAGAGAGAGTCTTCACAGCTATTGGCCCTCAATGAGAAACGATATGTTTTACTGGTCAGGGAACACTGTGGATGTGAAGGGTATGAAGGGAGATGGGGACTGTGTGTGTGTGTGTGTGTGTGTGTGTGTGTGTGTGTGTGTGTGTGTGTGTGTGCGCGTGCGTGTGTGTGTGCGTGCATGCATGCGTGTGCGCGCGCGCGCGTGCGTGCGCTTGCTCACGCAAGGAGTGGGATGGATGTGTAGTTACACGAAACACACTTCTTTCAGCCTCTGCAAACAGCCAGGTTGCACCCACAAGCAGAAGATACTGTAGGTACATTGACAGAGGTAATCTACAGCCGAGAGAGCAATCTCACTCCTGAACATTTATTTTCTCCAGGTATGTCTTAAAAGGAGAATAAATCAAGCTGGAAACTCACAAATAGCAAAAATACATTAAATATATTAACTACCCTTTTCATATTGAATATGTTATGTTAAGGTCAAAGCCTGTCAAACTATAATAGAGAAGCCCACTAAGCTACTGACTACAATGTGATAGTGACATAAAAAGTCACAACACACCAATATGTCCCATAGCCATCTTCTTAATCCCCTCCCCTGTCAAACGCTGTGCTGGCTCCTGTCTCCCGGAGAATACAGTGTACTTGAATGTACATCAAATGCTCTGTTTAAGGCCATTGCCAGTGATGTATGGTACATTACCTTGTTATGCCATTAGATGTGCTGGTTTGATTTGTTTGACTTTTATGCCCATTATCGTCCCATTTGGTAGATATTTTGCATTGTTGAACAGAAAAGCAAATAGTTGGACGTTCAGCTGAATACTTAGGACGGTTGACCGCCAGGTTGTTAAGAGAAAATCAAAGAACAATTGTTAAGCCACAGATCTCCCGGTCTGCTGGGTAGGCGGATTTAGTCTTTTCAGACAAATGAAATGGTTTAAAATGGGAACACTTTGTCTACCCGTTACACAGGGCTTCTGGATCAAGTGCCACCAACAGCACAACACACACACAACATAGAAAGGAGCGCAAGCCTTTGTCAAAGACAACTCTGTGCCTGTATCGATGGCTTTTCTACAGAAATGTTTGGTAATCTACTAGGAATGCCTTGAAGATCGACCGGTTGGTGACCACTGAAGTAGATGAAGGGGAGGAGACAGTTAAAGAAGGATTTTTAAGCCATGAGACAATTAAGACATTTCTTTTTTATTTAACCTTTATTTAACCAGGTAAGCCAGTTGAGAACAAGTTCTCATTCACAACTGCGACCTGGCCAAGATAAAGCAAAGCAGTGCGATAAAAACAACAACACAGAGTTACATATGGGGTAAACAAAACATAAAGTCAAAAATACAACAGAAAATATATATACAGTGTGTGCAAATGTAGTAAGTTATGGAGGTAAGGCAATAAATAGGCCATAGTGCAAAATAGTTACAATTTCGTATTAACACTGGAATGATAGATGTGCAAAAGATGATGTGCAAATACAGATACTGGGGTGCAAATTAGCAAAATAAATAACAATATGGGGATGAGGTAGTCGAGTGGGCTAATTTCAGAAAGGCTGTGTACAGGTGCAGTGATCGGTAAGCTGCTCTGACAACTGACGCTTAAAGTTAGTGAGGGAGATAAGAGTCTCCAGCTTCAGAGATTTTTGCAGTTCGTTCCAGTCATTGGCAGCAGAGAACTGGAAGGAATGGCGGCCAAAGGAGGTGTTGGCTTTGGGGATGACCAGTGAGATATACCTGCTGGAGACATGGATTGTGTATGTGTGCCATTCAGAGGTTGAATGGGGAAGAAAAAAGATGTAAGTGCCTTTGAACGAGGTATGGTAGTAGGTGCCAGGCGCACCGGGTTGAGTGTGTCAAGAACTGCAACACTGCTGGGTTTTTCACACTCAACAGTTTCCTGTGTTTATCAAGAATGGTCCACCGTCCAAAGGACATCCATCCAACTTGACACAACTCAATATTAGGAAAATATTCTTAATGTCAAATCAAAAAAATTGATAAGAAAAAATTAAATACAATAAAAAATATATATAATAATTAAAGAGCAGCAGTAAAATAACAGTAGCAAGGCTATATACAGTGGGTACCGGTACAGAGTCAATGTGCGGGGCCACAGGTTAGTCGAGGTAATTGAGGTAACATGTACATGTAGGTAATGTTTGGTATACTCAGTGTATACTCACAGGCTACACTCTCGTTATACCCTAAGGGGTAGAGAGATGCTTCAGTTGACTGCAGACAACATGTACTGTACCTCCAGCAGTTATTCCTAACCTGAGGCTGAGAGCACTATGAGCTACTACAGTCATTATGTCTTGAGCTAATGGCCGGAGGTTTGTACAGTGTAGACAGAAATACCTTTACTTCCTCTGATTCATGTTCTCTCCAGAATCATCTTCTTCAGCACAGAATGTGACCTTGGTTGAGAAAATTAGCCACTTAAAGGTAAACATATACAAGAGATATGTAGCTGTGTATAAATAGGCACATGTATAAAAGCATTAGACGCAGAGACAATTGCAGAGAGTGCATGCCCACACTACACTCTCAGAAATAAAGGTTTAGATTTGTTCTTAAAGGGGTTTCAAGTTTTTAATGTTACATGCACAAGTACAGTCAATATCAATGTAGCACTAAAAATAACATAAGGTAGAATAAAAATAAATAAAAGAAGAACACGAGAAAGTAAGTAAGCATACTATACACAGAGTCAGTTCCAGTACCATATTTACAATGTGCAGGGATACTGGAGTGATAGGGGTTGATATGTATAGGGGTAAGGTGAATAGGCATCAGCGTAAAATATAATTGTATGTGGGTGTGTGTGTGTAGAGTCAGTATGAATGTGTGCATTTGATGTGTGTTTTGGAATGTCGGGTGCGTGAGTGTGTAGAGTCCTGTGAGTGTGCATAGAAAAATAAAATACAAGGGTCAACTCTGATAGTCCGTGTAGCCATTCTGTTAGCTATGTAGCAGTCTTATGGCTTGGGGATAGAAGCTGTTCAGGAGCCTGTTGGTGTCAGACTTGATGCATCAGTACCGCTTGCCATGCGGAAGCAGAGAGAACAGTATATGGCTGGGGTGGCATGAGTTTTTTATGATGTTCCGGGCCTTCCTTTCATACTACCTGATATAGAGGTCCTGGATGGCAGGGAGTTCGGCCCCAGTGATGTACTGAGCTGTCTACACCACTCTCTGTAGCGCCATGTGATCAAGGGCGGTGCTGTTGCTATACCAAGCAGTGATGCAGCCAGTCAATATTCTTTCAATAGAGCAGCTGTATAACTTTTTGAGGATTTTAGGGCCCATGCTAAACCTTTTCAACCTCATGAGGTGGAAGAGGTACTGTCGTGCCTTCTTCATGACTGTGCACGTGTGAACGGACCATTTTAAGTCCTTACGGATTTGGACACAGAGGAACTTGAAGCTCTCAACCCACTCCACTGCAGCCCTGTTGATGTGGATGGGGGCGTGCTCGCCCCCCTGTTTCCCGTAGTCCACGATCAGCACCTTGGACTTACTGACATTTAGGGAGAGGTTGTTGTCCTGGCACCACACTGCCAGGACACTGCCCTTCACCCTGTAGGCTGTCTCATCGTCGTCGGTGATCAGGCCTACCACCGTCGTGTCATCAGCAAACTTGATGATGGTGTTGGAGTGGCCACGCAGTCGTGGGTGAACAGGGATTACAGGAGAGGACTAAGCACACACCCCTTTGGGGCCGCCGTGTTGAGGGTCAGCGTGGCGGAGGTGATGTTGCCTACCCCCACCACCTGGGGTCGGCCCATCAGGAAGTCCAGGATCCAGTTGCAGAGGAAAGTGTTTAGTCCCAGGGTCCTAAGCTTGGTGATGATCTTGGAGGGTACAATGGTGTTGAATGCTGAGCTGTAGTCAATGAATAGCATTCTCACGTAGGTGTTCCTCTTGTCCAGGTGGGAAAGGGCAGTGTGGAGTGCAATTGAGATTGTGTCATCTATGGATCTGTTGGGGCGGTATGCAAATTGGAGTGGGTTTAGGGTGTCTGGGATGATGGAGTTGATGTGTACCATAACTAGCCTTTCAAAGCATTTCATGATTACAGATATAAGTCCTGCAGGGCGGTAGTCATTGTGGCATAAAGCATTAGAGTTCTTGGGAACAGGAATTATGGTGGTCATCTTAAAACATGTGGGGATTACAGACTGGGACAAGGAGAGGTTGAAAATTACTGTGAATATGCCTGCCAGTTGATCTGCACGTGCTCTGGGAACGCGCCCTGGAATACCCCGCGGTCTTGCAAGTGTTGACCTGATTAAAGACCTTACTCACATCGGCCTCGGAGAACAGATCACCCAGTCCTCTGGGTTGGTGGGGGCCTTCACGCACGGTACGGTGTTGTTATTGTCGAAGCCTGCATAAAATGCATTGAGTTTGTCTGGAAGAGAGGCATCATTGGGCAGATCATGGCTGGATCTTCCTTTGTAATCCGTAATGGACTGTAGCCCCTGCCACATGCGGCAGGCGTCGGAGCCTGTGTAATATGATTCCACCTTATTCCTATATTGTCCTTTTGCTCGTTTGATGACTCTGCGATGGTTGTAGTGGGACTATTTGTAGCCGTAGCCTCTGGGTTGTCTGGGATAGCCCTGTGTGCAGTAACCTTGTCCTTTAGTTTAGCGCCAACCTTGGTGTTAATCCAGGGATTTTGATTAGGGAAGCAGCGAACCTCCACTGTGGGGACAACGTCAACAGTACATTTCCTTATGAAGCCGGTGACAGAAGTGGTTAGCTCGTCGGTGTTATCGGTGGAGTCTCTGAACATATTACAATCAGTGCTAGCAAAGCAGTCCTGTAACATAATCTCTGATTGTGATGACCACTTCTCAGTGGGGCGAGTCACGGGTACTTCCCATTTGAGCTTCTGCTTGTAAACAGGAAGCAGGAGTACGGAGTCATGATCTGATTTGCCGAATGGCGGACAAGGGAAGGCCTTGTATGCTTGCTTGTGGGTAGAGTAACAGTGGCATAGGACTTTAGCGCCCCCAGTGGCAAAGGAGACGTGTTGTTGGAAGTTGGGCATCACCTGTCTAAATGATGCAGAATTAATATCGCTGGCTTACAGGGTATCACTGTAGTGGTAGCCTGTAAGGTACGTCCTTTGTACCTTTAGTTATAGGTACGTAATTGTACCCTTGCAGTTCGTACCTGAAAAGAGCCGATAGTGTACCTTATTTATCTTTGTGTAGCATAAGATAAATCAATCAAGCAATCAATGTGCATGCATAAACACACATATTGAAACAAATAATTATAAAAATCAACCTGCAATGGAGCATGCTGGGAAATATGATAACGAGGGTGTGATTTTTGAGTGTTTGTGATGATTGTACCGTTATATTCAAAATATTGGGTACAAAAATGCAGGGGCGGCCTGTTCAATAGGGCGATATGGGCGACGCACTGCCAAACGGGAAAAGGAAGGGATTTTTTTTCTAATCAATTATATCACGGCAACAGTAGTTATCAGTGTTGTAATCTAGACGTCTGATCTGCCACAGTGCCACACTGCCACTAAATGTCCAATTGCTTCAAATGGCCACCCCCCCTTTTGGGGCGATTTCAGTCAGGTTGAAAATCGCCCAGAAGTCTGTCATAGACTCCCATGTAAAATCTATTTTTTTCAAATTTCAGAGCTTTCAATACAATCTCTATGGGTGTCTGAGGGCTTGCACTTACGCGCTTTCGTCATACGTAACGTAACCATGAACGTAACAACTCGATTGTGTCTTTGAAAGAAGTTCCTTTTTGTCGGCGAACAAATGAAGATAAATTGGCAACGAAACAATTAGGACCTCCCAGACCAAATTTAATAATTCAACAGGTTTCTACTAAAGGCGGAAAGTCCTACACCCGAAGATTTTCCAAAAATTGGTACGAACGAAAAAAGACATTGCCACTCAACTGGATGAGGGATACAGGCTAGCTGTCCGCCGCCACAACGATGAGGTTAGTGTTGATAATCACAAGTTTACTGGAGAACTGAGACCAAGTAGAGACTTTGGACAGGGTGGATATGGTATAATAAAGGCAGTTTATTCAGAGGTAAAGATATCTGGAATCGCGTGCACGGACCCGTTCGTCAAACTCTTAGGGAGCTATACATTAAGCCCCATTACTTACCATATCAGATAAGAGAAATTGCTGCAGCTACATATATTTTACATCCTGGCCCTACATAGTTCACTATTTGCATCACTTACCAAAATATTACATGTGGTCATATATGCTTGGAAAGTGGAGATGCCATAGAACGTCAAAAAAGTAAACATTGCTGGAGACACATTGCCGTTTTGGAGAAGACATCGCGTTTGCTAGCGAAGAGATTTGTTGTGGCAAATGAACTTGGGCTGGGAATTGCCAGGAACCTCACGATAAGATATATGCATTGCGAGTCTCATGATTCTATACGTATTGCGATTCGATACTGTGATTTTATTGCGCACCATATGTCTGTTGCAGAGGGATCAGAAAGCCATGAGAACGAGTTTTGATCAGTCATGGAAATAAAAGTGCTGAAAACAAATTGGCTCCTAATGTGAAAAGATTGAGAACAAGCTATGAAGGAACAATAATGGTGTTTTGGTGCAGGTACAGCCAACTAGCGCTAAAATATTGCGATATTGTCAATACAGTATATCGTAAAGTATCACTATGTAACTCGATTTCTTTCACCCCAATCCCTCAAATTAACGGTAAATAACTGAATTGTTTGCCCCACATTTAGCTAAGATGATTAGCTAGCCAGCTAAAATGTTTTATTTAGTTAGCAGTCGCATCTACAATAGTTTACTGTCAATAACATGTCTCCAAAAATGACGTGGTGTCTCCAATTGTGTTGACATTTTACAATTGCGATGCGCATCCATGAGTATCCACTTTCTGTAGCTCAGCTGGTAGAGCACGGCGCTTGTAACGCCAAGGTAGTGGGTTCGATCCCCGGGACCACCCATACACAAAAATGTATGCACGCATGACTGTAAGTCGCTTTGGATAAAAGCGTCTGCTAAATGGCATATTATTATTATTATTATTATTATCTGAAGAGAGCCCCGAAACATTGTGTGCAGACATTTTATGCAATAAATGAAGTAGGTTGAATCTAGTAGTTCTGATCTTCTGATTGGTCCTGATGAGTTGGGCGAGGTCCCCTCCAGGCTACTGTCACTGTTGCATTGGCTCTGAGTCGGGTTCTCTGTCTTCAAATGTTCAGCCTAAGAGAGGGGATTTTTGTGTGTGTGTGTGTGTGTGTGTTTAACAGTGATGATGTGTGTGTGTGTGTGTGTGTGTGTGTGTTTAACAGTGATGATGTGTGTGTGTGTGTGTTTGTGTGTGTGTGTGTGTGTGTGTGTCCTCAGAGCAAGAACTCGTGAGTTGGAAGAACTGAGAGGCCTATGGCGTGGGTGTTGTCCTTGGCCACCTGCTGACAAGGCTGACAAGATAGGACCCTTTTGTCCATTGTTATTGGATAGGAACAGAACTTATAACCAGCTCCTGACCTAAATAGATCTTAGCACAACATTTTACTCAACATATCATATTCCATATTCACTATAACAAATATATTTACTACGACATTAGCAAGAACCGCCACATCCTCAGCCGGCTAATCCAGTGTGTGAAGTTTTGCGGAGTGTTTGAGTTAGCTTTGCGAGGCAAAGATGAAACTGAGGGCTCCACCAACCCTGGTAAGCCAACACTTTTGAGATCAGTCAATAAATGCTTCTGGTATTGACTTATATGCTGCCCCTGTCTTCATGTTGTTGCTGGACATATCTTTTTTAAAATGTGTGTAGGTCACCTAAATCATCAGAAAAATTGCCCCCCCTGAGAATTTTTTCAGGAGCCGCCACTGCAAAAATGTATCATTATACTAGATTATTCGCGCATGTACCCTAAAAGATATCGAATAGTACCATATAAGATTATATGTGTACCTCTAAAGGTACATTATGTCTGTTTTGATATTTTTGTACCCCCGGAAACAATACTGTACCCTAACCGTACCCTCTGAGAATACATAATAATAATATGAAGAATATGAGAATGTACACGCACACACAGAAATCACTCACTCACGCGCGCGCGCACGCACACACACACACACACACACACACACACACACACACACACACACACACCAGAAATTGCAAGGCCAAACAGGTAGGTTATCCACAACGAAGCTGCTCTCATTATTTGGAGTCTCATGACATTTCAGTCCTATGGAGAGCTCTGCTCCGCATGTTAATCTTCCACAGCGCCGCTCCCGTCCTCGGCCTAATGACAGTTTTATCATAACTCTTTATTACTGTCCAAACCCCAAGTTTAAATGATGTAAATGCTGTGTGTTTGGTGCGTTGAACATCTTTATATTTTGCTTCACGCTCACTCAAGCGAGAATCTAATTCTGCTCGCAGACAAACTAAATGAACGGCCTTGTTATGGTTTGAAAAATGGTCTAAGGAGTGAGAGACAGGGTCGGCTAGCCGAGGGTTATTCGAGAAAGCCACTTGGTTAGGCGCTGCCTTATCGGATTTTACCCCCGTCTCATTCATTACCTACCATCGCTTCCCTTGGTCGCAGTAAGCCAATATCATTACAGAATGATTTGCCTCAAATGCAAGATGAAGCAACACCTCTGGGCAGCAATCACTGCTCCTATTTATGTAATTTTGCTGCAATATAGAGCAATAAGTGACTCTTTCTTACACACGTCCAGGTACAAACGCACGCACACACACATACACACACATACACGCACATACACACGCACATACACACACACACACAGACACACACACACAAGTGTGTCATTCATTGTGTTTAGTCCATAGGCTAGTTCTGAATGGCCATACAGGCTGTTTGTGCCAGTGGCTCATAGAACACATATATCACATAAATCACATGTTTCAGAGGGTTAAAGCAGCAGTAGCTCTGACTGAACACTCGTTTTGGTCTAATTGGTCACTTCCACAGTTCTACAGTTCCAGCCAGTTCTACAGTTCCAGCCAGTTCTACAGTTCCAGACAGTTCTACAGTTCCAGCCAGTTCTACAGTTCCAGCCAGTTCTACAGTTCCAGACAGTTCTACAGTTCCAGCCAGTTCTACAGTTCCAGCCAGTTCTACAGTTCCAGCCAGTTCTACAGTTCCAGCCAGTTCTACAGTTCCAGACAGTTCCACAGTACAGTAAAATGACTGCTCTGTTGCCTGTCATGGCTTAATTCTCTTATAATTATATCCATCACTGTAAAGCCAGGGTTTTCTGCTTCTAGTAGATGGATCCATATCTAAAACTCTTTACTCAGTGTCAATTTGAAGAATCAGATTGAACGTATGGATCAATCTACAGTGCATGCCATCATGATGTAAACCAGCATGAGAGTGCATGGACATGTTTAATGTCAAGGATATATCCTTATTATTTGTGATGGAATCCCACTCATCTGTAATTAGGTAGATGTTTCCTAGCCACGACTACAGCCTATCGGAGATGGAGCCTGTGTGTGTTTGTCCATAAATTACAGCTTCTCTTCAAATTAAAAGGATCAGTGTGGTGCGTTGGCTCTAAGCCCCCATGAGCATTCATCACTTAGAGGGCCAGAATCAAGTTCACCCAGGAAGAAAAATACATTGAGGCAAGAATGAAACAAGGCAAAGTATAATTCTGATAGCTACGCATCTCGACTTGACATTTAGCACCAGACTTCACTTCAGTCTGAAAATGTCACTGGGTAGAATGAAACGTTTCAAATTCCCTGACTTTCCAAAACAAAGTTGGTTTGCTGTCTTAAACACAGACAGGTGTACTGCAATGAGGAAAGGTGAAGGAGCAAGTGCCATTTAGGACTTCATTACAAACACAGAAATGAGATACATTTCAAGCCAGTTTGGTGTCGTGACCTGATGCAGTGGACTACCCCTAAGACTCAACTGGACAGAAGATTAAGCTGAACAAAAGGACTGTGTGTGTCTGTGTGTGTCTTTTGACTGGTCTGGGGACTTCTGCTGGTGTAATGACCTAACTGTGATCATCACAAAGACAAACACACCTCATCTATCATTGTGTGTGTGTGTGTGTGTGTGTGTGTGTGTGTGTGTGTGTGTGTGTGTGTGTGTGTGTGTGTGTGTGTGTGTGTGTGTGTGTGTGTGTGTGTATGTGTGTGTGTGTGTGTGTGCGTGCGTGTGTGCGTGCGTGCGTGTGTGCGTGTGTGAGTGTGTGTGTGTGTGTGCATGTGTGTGTGCGTGTGCGTGAGCTGAGTGGGCACATAGTAGCCGGCTGGACAGATGGGTTAGGGTAGCGGTATCGCTGAATCTGTGTGCCACCAGGCCAGGGCTGTGCTATCCCAGATGGGTGGGAGGACTGGGGACAGTAATTTATGAGTGATGCAAAATCACTGCTGCGTAAGCATGAAGGAAACTACAGTACACTGGAGTATTTGTCATGATTTCATTTTTTTTATGGCTGAAGATGGGTCGCTCAATGTTGAGGACTGTATTGATTCACTACTGCATAATTCAAGTTTAATTTACATTTAAGTCATTTAGCAGACGCTCTTATCCAGAGCGACTTACAGTTAGTGAGTTTTTTTTCATTTTCATTCAGCTAGAACAGGAAATAGCCTAATCGAAACCATTCTAAAATGGCAGCAATAGCTGGTCTTGAGTTGAGTTGTCTCCATCTTTTCTGTTTTACCTCTGATATCCTTCACCTTGATCACCTTTTCTGTTCCAAACATCGTCACCCTCGGCCAACATAAACAAAGCATGCCCTCTTAACCCTCTCTCTCTCTCTCTCTCTCTCCACTGTGTATTTAGGTGTGGAGAGACGGAGTGCTTCTCCCTCTCTCTGGGTCAGGAGGTCTGTCCGCGAGGGACGCCTGCTTCCAAAGCCTTCTCAGTACTCTAATGGGGCACCAGGGGAGAACACGTTTCAACAGGGGGCAACAGGGACCACATACCGCCTGTGGCAAGCTTAATTGGGTATAAAAAGAGATCCTCCTCTTCGCCCTCTACCTTTGGGCTAAACCTATACAGAATGTTTCAGTAAAAGGTCTGTATGTGGAGTGCAGGTTAAAAAGAAAGCAATTGACTTCACTTGTCTAGAAAGAAAGACGATAGTCTAGTCTCACGCCTCAGTGTTCTACATAGAATATCTATAGCTCTCAAGTCAACACCTTTTACTGTAGTTATGAGCTATTGATCATTTTAGGTGCTGGTTGAGTTACGTCTCTTTCAAGGGGAAAACACTCTTTACATTGATGAATGAAGAGAACTATGACCGCTCTCTTCCGACCATGAACTCCCCCCACACACACACACACAAACACACACACACACACACACACATACACACACACACACACACACACACAGCAAAAAAACATCTCAATAAAAAAATATGCGGATCAATAGCTTTGACCAATAAACAGCTTTTTCTCGGTTCTTCCATCAGTGTTCTGAGGACTGCTGTGAGGTGGGGGCATCGGCCCAGGCCAGCCTCAACGTGGTAGGAAGTGTTAATGTGTGTTAATACACTAAAAGGGGCCTGTTCTAGGGAATGGATTGTCACCGGTAAATTACTGTGTGTGACAGCTCCACTAGCGTGCTATAGGCCCGGGGTGGAGAGCTGTCAGGAAGGCCAGAGCTGGAGCAGATTATTTGTTGGGTTTGAGTGTATGAAGACGTGTGGGTCTGAGACAGACCAGGGCTTAGTCAATCACACACGAAGAGGGAGAAGTTGGGTTAACTAAATCACATACACTCACACTCAGGGTAGATAATAGACCCTAAAGCCCTAAAGCAATGGACGTGTGAAACATTGTAGGCTAATGCACTTTCTTATTGAAAGGCAAGGGGGCAAATAAGCCAAACAATAAATAGCAGCTATAGCTGTACTGTTAATGCTGAGAGAATTCTGAGAGGGATTCATCTCAGTGTACTAGCTAATGCTATGAGTGGAGGCTAGGTCCACCGAGGCCCCAGGAAAAAAGTATATTTCCCCATTATCAATCTAGTGTCTATTCTTCTCACTAACACAGGGATTATTATACAGAGCTGGACCCCACACAACCTGATGACTGATGTTAAATCAATACTAATCGGCCTGATTCTCATTGAACGTATGGTGGAATGTATGGTGGGAAAACAGAAACAGCTGGGGATATCAGCATCTGAAAGCTTTGGTAATTTACATTTACATTTTAGTCATTTAGCAGACGCTCTTATCCAGAGCGACTTACAGTTAGTGAATACATATTTTTTTTTATACTGGCCCCCCGTGGTAATCAAGGAATAGACATTGATATGAATGGCCAGTTAGGAAATATAGAGATGCACTGTATTCATGTACCGAGATAAGGGATTCTTCAAAGACGGGACAATATTTTTTTTCCCAAATATTTTTCTGAATATTAACATTTTAAATGTTAATGTTAATAGATCAAAGTATCAGCTATCACACCATGTAAAGGAACAACCTCCTAATTCTTAAATATTTTCATTAAATGCAACTAGCTGGATTTATGTCAACTCTATCAGACACCTTAAACGACATTTCATTACTGTGTTTATTCTGCAACAAGTGTTTAAAGGCCTTGACTGTTTAATTGTAACATTAGATGACTAAAATATGCAATACAAATCTCCAAACTTATTTTTGTTTTATTGTATAGTGCTATATAATGCTCCAGGGATAATTTCGTTAGCATTTTTGGCATGTTTTTCTAGATTTAAAACAACATGAATAAAGCAAACATTATCCCTTAGGTCTAGCACAGCAAGTACTTTAATAGTTTAAAGCTGCAATATGTACTTTTTTGGGCAACGTGACCAAATTCACATAGAAATATAAGGAGACTGAAAAGATTTGGCATGGGTCCTCTGATCCTCAAAAAGTTATACAGCTGCACCATCGAGAGCATCCTGACTGGTTGCATCACCGCCTGGTATGGCAACTGCTCGGCCTCCAACCGCAAGGCACTACAGAGGGTAGTGCGTACGGCCCAGTACATCACTGGGGCCAAGCTTCCAGCCATCCAGGACCTCTATACCAGGTGGTGTCAGACAAAGGCCCTCAAAATTGTCAAAGACTCCAGCCACGCTAGTCATGGACTGTTCTCTCTGCTACTGCACGGCATGCGGTACCGGAGCGCCAAGTCTAGGTCCAAAAGGCTTCTCAACAGCTTCTACCCCCAAGCCATAAGACTCCTGAACAGCTAATCATTGCTACCCGGACTACTTGCACTGCCCCCACCCCCCTTCCCCCCACCCCCCTCTTTTACGCTGCTGCTACTCTGTCTATTATTTATGCATAGTCACTTTAACTCTACCCACATGTACATATTACCTCAATTACCTCGACTAGCCGGTGCCCCCGCACATTGACTCTGCACCAGTACCCCCCTGTATATAGCCTCCCTACTGTTATTTAGTTTTATTGCTGCTCTTTAGTTATTTGCTTTTTTTTTTTTTTACTTAACACTTTAAACAAAACAAAATCTTAAAAACATGCAATGTTGGTTAAGGGCTTGTAAGTAAGAATTTCACTGTAATGTCTACACCTGTTGTATTCGGCGCATGTGGCAAATACAATTTGATTTGATTTGATTTGATATATATCTGTCATTCTCATTGAAAGCAAGTCTAAGAAGTGGTAGATGTGTTCTATGTTCTCTATTTCTGTGCTTCCCATTGTTAAGTTTTTGCTTATTTCACTTTCGGTTTTGTACACCAGCTTCAACCAGCTAAAAATACAATATTTTTCATAGCGGTTTGGATGGTACAATGATTATCTACACCAGGGGTGTCAAACTCATTTTAGCTCAGGGGCCACATGGAGGAAAATCTATTCCCAAGTGGGCCGGACCGGAAAAATCATGGTATATATAACTTAAAAACAACAACTTCAGAATGTTTTCTTTGTTTTATTACGATCAACATACAACATAAAGCTGGAGCCTGAGGACAGTGTGTCCAAAATAGTACAAGCACAACATCACTATTAATCATAAAACACGTCAAGTTTATTTGAAAACTCTAAAGAAAAAGAACACAAACACACAATGCCTCAGTGATTAACAGAACTGTTCCCCAAACAAGTGCAAGAACCACAGAGTCAAGAATAGGTTAAATATACATATACAAATAAAATCAATTAAAAACAATAGCACATCAACATAAAAACATATAAACATAAATCTGAAAGCGTTGCTCAAACTCCCGTAACAGTCCAGTTATTTTATCTTTGAACCGCTTCATGTCTGCCACATGTTGGGTCGCGCACACATTTTTCAGACAGGGGAAGTGAGCTGCATCACCACCGGCAAGTTGCGTCTCCCACAATGACAGCTTCAACTTGAAAGAACGTATGCTGTCATAATACTGCGTGACAACTTTGTTGCGCCCTTGCAGCTGTTTGTTCAAGTTATTCAGGTGCTCTGTAACATCCACCATAAATGCAAGGTCCGGCATCCATTCTGCGGAATGAAATTCTAACACTGGTTTGCCCCTTTTCTTCCATGAACTGTTCAATTTCTTCTCGTAAATCAAAGAAACGCCTCAGCACAGCACCTCGGCTTAACCATCTTACCTCAGTGTGGTATGGCAGGCCATAGATGTGGTCTTTCTCTCTGAGAAGGCTGTCAAACTGACGGTGATTCAGGCTTCTGGATCGGATGAAATTAACAGTTTGGATGACCACCTTCATGACGTTATCCATCTTTAATGACTTGCAACACAAAGCCTCCTGGTGCAAAATACAGTGAAAAGTCAAAAATCACGTCCTCCATTTGCAGATTGCACTTTCTCTCTGAACTTTGTCACAACGCCTGCTTTTTTCCCGATCATTGAGGGCGCACCATCTGTAGCCAGGCTGACAGCGCGGGACCAGTCCACTCCGACCCTGTCCAGCGCGCAGACGAGTGCGGTAAAAATATCAGCTGCTGTCGTTGTATCTGTCATCGGCACCAACTCCACTAACTCCTCGGTGACGGTCAATGTGTCATCAACTCCGCGGATGAAAAAATGGCCAGTTGTGCAACATCTGTAATGTCCGTGCTTTCATCAATTGCAACCGAAAACGCAATAAATGACTTTACTTTTTGCTTCAACTGGCTGTCCAAATCCACTGAAAGATCGGAAATCCTGTCTGCAACTGTGTTTCTTGTCAGGCTGATATTTGCAAAAGCCTGCCGCTTTTCAGGGCACAAAATCTCCGCTGCCTTCATCATGCATGTTTTTACAAATTCACCCTCACTAAATGGTTTTGAAGCCACTGCGATTTCATTAGCAATGAGGTAGCTAGCTTTCACTGCAGCGTCACTGATGTCTCGGCTGTGAGTAAACACAGACTGCTGTTTCTTCAGACCCGCCAACAGTTCATTCACCTTCTCTCATCTCCGCTGTCCTTGAAAGTTGTCATATTTGTCGGCATGAAGACTCACATAGTGGCGACGAAGGTTATATTCTTTCAGCACTGCAACATGCTCTGAACACACCAAACATACAGCTTTCCCATTCAATTCCGTGATTAAATAGGATGACCATTTTTCTTGGAACACTCTGCACTCTGCGTCCACTTTTCTCTTTTTTGACAGAGACATATTGGGGCAATGAGGGTGCCAAAGCACATAATGTTAAAAGTAGAAGCCGTAATAAATATCGCGGGCAAAACAAAGTAGCTCATTGGCTGCACGTGCTTGACCTACTTGCTCTGCCCCGGTATAAACAGTTTGCTTGCTTAACACAATTGCTATTGTGCCATCCAGTGGACGCAATTGGAACAGCAGTTTATTTTATTGAAAAATTGCAGCGCATTTTTATACTTAAAAAATCATCTCGCGGGCCGGATTAAACCCGTTTGCGGGCCTGATCCGGCCCGCGGGCCGTACGTTTGACACCCCTGATCTACACTATAGTTGCTTGTTTTGTCACATAAACTGAAATTAGGCAAAGTATTAGAATATTAGCAACCAGGAAATAGCGGAGCGATTTCTGCATAGTGCATCATTAAGCATATGTTGCAGAACAATGGTTCAAATATTGACCAAATAACGGAGTTGACAACAAATAATCAAAACAGACACAAAAGTTAAATACAAGCATTTGTAAAATTTAGATAATGATTCATTTGAAAATCCCCAATAAAAACATAAACATTCTATCAGATCTTTCAGCACTCTGACGGAGTTGACGTTAGATGAAAATCTGACAGTTGAGCATTTTGAGCATTTAATTTTTTCTTCATTCAAAAGGTAAACAAAGTAACAATTTACTTTTTCCTCACTTGCATAATGACAATTTAAATAAACATATTTGAACCAAAATCCATATCCTATGTCACTCTATTAGGGAGATCGAGTTGACTGTTTATGGTTGTGACCATGGTAATTTTAATATTGTTTGTTTAATTCTATCAAAAGTAGAGAACTTTATAGATCATGAGTGGTATTGTAACACTACATGTAATGAGTACATGAATAAGGGGTCCTTATGGTATAGCTGACCCTGCTCATTCCTGATTAATTTAGGATTTCAGACAAATCTGATGAAGTTGACAAAATCTCCGGACATATTTTTTAGGAATGCCAGTTTTGAGATAAATATTCTTTAAAGTCAGAGAAGGCTTTTGCAAGAAACTACATAATATCCTTTTTTAGTTAATATTAATTATTGTACGTTTTTAGAATTGTAAACACTTTTTTGGAGAGTTTGAAATTGGGATCCTTTGCTCCGGACAATGGCAAATTCTGGGCATAGAGCCGATATGGAAATAAATAATATTGAAAATATTTGGAAAATTCCTAAATAAAATCTTTCCCCTCATAAAATTGCCCTAAATGTAATTATTAAGCTCAACTAATGCAACAAAATAAAGTTTCCCTGCCGGACTAGGATTGTCCCGACTTTCAAGAATCCCCCCCTCCACACACAGTCCCAAAGCGCTGTGTCAGCTTCCTCTGTATTGATCTTGGTGCATCTTGGGGGAATTTGGTCTGAACAGTGGTCAGGGAGGAGTAAAACCAACTGCAAATAGAAACAAGATAAATAAGTAATGCTGTTCTGCCTCAGAGAGTTCTGGAATGGCACAATGGCACAGTCACCTTGACACGACCAGGACCTCTATCTCCTTCCTCAGTCACAGCTGCCCCATGCTGCCCCACACCGCCTAGGTGGCACACAAATACTCCCAATGACTATTGATGTGCTTTTAAATTAATAAAACGCCTATTTCTCTATCTAGGGAGGCCTTTTTCCAAATGGCAGGCAAATTCCTCTCAGTCCATTTACATTGAGTGTACAAAACATTAGGAACAGCGTCCTAATATTGAGTTGCACCCCCTTTTACCCTCAAAACAGCCTCAATTCGTCAGGGCATGGACTACAAGGTGTCGAAAATGTTCCACTGGGATGCTGGTCCATGTTGACTCCAATGCTTTCCACAGTTGCGTCAAGTTCGCTGGATGTCCTTTGGGTGGTGGACCATTCTTGATACACACGGGAAACTGTTGAGCGTGAAAAACACAGCAGGGTTGCAGTTCTTGACAAACTCAAACCGGTGCGCCTGGCACCTACTACCATACCCTGTTAAAAGGCACTTAAATATTTTGTCTTGCCCATTCACCCTCTGAATGGCACACACACAATCCATTTCTCAGTTGTCTCAAAGCTTAAAAATCCTTCTTTAACTTGTCTCCTCCCCTTCAGCTACACTGATTGAAGTCGATTTAACAGGTGACATCAATAAGGGATCATAGCTTCACCTGGATTCACCTGGTCAGTCTATGTAATGGATAGAGCAGGTGTTCCTAATGTTTTGTACACTCAGTGTATCTCTCTCTCTCTCTATTATGTGTATGAATACTTTGAATTTGCTGGTGTTTTTACAGTCTTTTATGTCCAAAAAAATACATAATATAGATCTATATCTTTTTTTAATCTTGGGGGGCCAAATAAAATCACCCGAGGGCCGCCAGTTAGTGAACCCTGCTATAGAGTGAGGAGTCACAGCTCACAGAGTTTGAGTGGGGTCTCTTCTGTCATTGAAGTGGGTCATTGAAATGGGCAATTGAAGACGGTAATTTAAGTGGGTCATTGAAGTGGGTGATTGAAGTCGGTCATTGAAGTGGGCAATTGCAGAGGGTCATTGAAGTGGGTCATTGAAGTGGGCAATTGAAGAGGGTCATTGAAGTGGGTAATTGAAGTGGGTCCATAATATACTACCATAAGGTCATGTAATTTGTCACCAGATATAGTAGCCTAGAGTAGGAAGCGACTTGAAACACGCCGAGGAGTTTCCATCAGAGGTATTAAGTCATCTGAAGACAGAGAACATAATAGTAGTCGAGACTCGAGAGTGGGAATCTGTGTAACCAACACACACACCACACCTCTACAGTAGCACCGGAGACAGAGAGAGTGAGAGAGAGAGAGAGAGAGAGGAGTGGTCACCGGTCTCGTCTTCATCACTATGCTTGCTGCTGCTGCATGCTGGGTAAGGAAACATGATCTCAGCACCTTAGCCTCACACACTGACCCACCTGACCAGACCAGAGGGGAAATGGCCTCTCAACACTGACCCACCTGACCAGACCAGAGGGGAAATGGCCTCTCAACACTGACCCACCTGACCAGACCAGAGGGGAAATGGCCTCTCAACACTGACCCACCTGACCGCCAGACCAGAGGGGAAATGGCCTCTCAACACTGACCCACCTGACCGCCAGACCAGAGGGGAAATGGCTTCTCAACACTGACCCACCTGACCAGACCAGAACAGAGGGGAAATGGCCTGTGTCAGCTCTCAACACTCTGTGGCGTGAGGATCATCCACTGTCCATAGTCCACTATCTAAAGCACAGTACTCTACTCTACTGGGTCCAACACAAAGCCACTGTCAACAGTCCACTATCCAAAGCGCAGTACTCTACTCTACTGGGTCCAACACAAAGCCACTGTTAACAGTCCACTATCCAAAGCGCAGTACTCTACTCTACTGGGTCCAACACAAAGCCACTGTCAACAGTCCACTATCCAAAGCGCAGTACTCTACTCTACTGGGTCCAACACAAAGCCACTGTCAACAGTCCACTATCCAAAGCGCAGTACTCTACTCTACTGGGTCCAACACAAAGCCACTGTCAACAGTCCACTATCCAAAGCGCAGTACTCTACTCTACTGGGTCCAACACAAAGCCACTGTCAACAGTCCACTATCCAAAGCGCAGTACTCTACTCTACTGGGTCCAACACAAAGCCACTGTCAACAGTCCACTATCCAAAGCGCAGTACTCTACTCTACTGGGTCCAACACAAAGCCACTGTCAACAGTCCACTATCCAAAGTGCAGTACTCTACTCTACTGGGTCCAACACAAAGCCACTGTCAACAGTCCACTATCCAAAGCGCAGTACTCTACTCTTCTGGGTCCAACACAAAGCCACTGTCAACAGTCCACTATCCAAAGCGCAGTACTCTACTCTACTGGGTCCAACACAAAGCCACTGTCAACAGTCCACTATCCAAAGCGCAGTACTCTACTCTACTGAGTCCAACACAAAGGCACTGTTAACAGTCCACTATCCAAAGCGCAGTACTCTACTCTACTGGGTCCAACACAAAGCCACTGTCAACAGTCCACTATCCAAAGCGCAGTACTCTACTCTACTGGGTCCAACACAAAGCCACTGTCAACAGTCCACTATCCAAAGCGCAGTACTCTACTCTACTGGGTCCAACACAAAGCCACTGTCAACAGTCCACTATCCAAAGCGCAGTACTCTACTCTACTGGGTCCAACACAAAGCTCAAACTGACCATTAATGTCATTTTCTCCAATAGAGAACATCTGTGGCCGTTCATCCCTCTCATACAGTATCCCTGTACTAAAGCATGTTCCAGTCGCCACCAGGTGGTGAGCCATCTCAGTAGTATCTCTGGGTTAGCACTCCCACTCCTCCCTCCACTCAGCACTATCATCAACCAGAGAGCTCTTATCAAGTGATTAGATGAGTGGTGTAGTAGGGCTGGGTTGCTGGTCTGCTGAGGGGGAGAGGCCATGCTTCTACCGCATTCACCGTACAGGGCAGGGGCGGGCGGGGGCGGAGAGCAGTGGTTGGGGATGGAGGGCCAAAGATTCCCGGAATGACACATCGGTGACAGGAAGATTAATGATCCGACACACAAAGCAGCGCTGGCTTTGATAAGATACTCAGGCTCCCCTCTGTCACCTGGCCGCAATCCATAAAGATCCAAGCTGCACCGCCCTACAGCATGGACCAGCACATTCCACTGGCCAACCAATGAGTGGCTTCACAGAGCTATCTACTGTCCCCACCCTCCCCTCCTCTTCCAGCTCATCTGATAGCTACTGCAGGAGCAAAAGCAGGAAAAAGTACCTGTCAGAGATTGTGAAGTGCATTTATCTATGGTAATGTGAAGGAGTTGGTACAGACAACTGGAGTGGAATGTGAGTATTGTGTGTGTGTGTGTGTGTGCGTGCGTTCATTCAATTTATGAGTAGTGTGTGTGTGTGTGTGTGTGTGTGTGTGTGTGTGTGTGTGTGTGTGTGTGTGTGTGTGTGTGTGCGCACATGCGTTCATTGAATTTATGAGAAGTTGGTGTGTGTGTGTGTGTGTTGAATGTATGAGTAGTGCAGAGCCAAATAGACGGATTGAAGGCCCCTTCAGTACTCTCGTTCACATGGAAATGAGAATTAATGAAGTCAACGCTGTCACTGTCACCCACACAACTCTCTCAGTTGTCATTTTGATGAAGGACACCAGGAGAGAGCCCAGGAGCAATTAATAACAGGAATACTGTCACTAGTCCTGCTTATAGAGAGGTTCCTCCTGATTGCTGAAGCCACCTCTGAAGTTTTCTAATGCTTTGCCCACAATTTCCTTTCCACAATTTGAAATATTACATAAAATCATAATCTGAAATCAATCATGAGCAGTGAATGTATCCTTTGTATCCAACAAACAGAGTATCCATTTAACCTGTATGCCATCGGCAAGGCAAAGCATTTGTTTTATATCAGAAACTCACCCACACCATAGTCTGCAGTCTGCACACTTCTGACCTAGGACCTGTCTAAAACCAAATCAAATCAAATTGTATTCATCATATGCGCCAAATACAACTGGTGTAGACTTTACAGTGAAATGCTTGCTTACTAACCCTTCCCAACGATGCAGAATTGTAAAAAAAGAACAATAAAAAAATATATAGTAACTAACACAAGAGGAATAAAATACACAAGAATGGAGCTACGGTATACCAGTACCAGATCAATGTGGAGCTATATACAGGGAGTACCAGTACCAGATCAATGTGGAGCTATATACAGGGAGTACCAGTACCAGATCAATGTGGAGCTATATACAGGGAGTACCAGTACCAGATCAATGTGCAGAGGTACGAGGTACTTGAGGTAGATATGTAAATGTATATGAAGGCAGGATAAAGTGACTAGGCATCTGGATAGATAATAATAAGAGTGAAATAAAGAACAGAGTAGCAACTGCAAATGATGAGTGTAAAAGTGTGTGCGTGTGTGTGTGTGTGTGTGTGTGTGTGTATGTGTGTTTGTGTTGACAACAACCAGACCCTCTTACCTACAGCGGGGGCTGTGCCGGTCTTGACACGTTAATACTGCCATAAATTAGAGATAGGATAATCTATCTCTGGCCCTCTAGTATGGTGAAAGGAATGTCCTTTGTTTCAGAGACTATTGCCGCCCAAAAACTTCAACATCCAACAATGAACATTGGGACAATATATTTCAACATCCAACCATTGGGAATGATGAAAAATGGAATACGGAAAATTAATGTCTATTTTGTGACGTCATTAAAAATGGTATAAAGGCGTTATAACGAAAACATTGTGACTTGAAGAGCTTTTACACTGTGTATATCAGGTTTACATCTTTTAAGTTTATAATCCCTACCTATACCATGTATGTGTTTGTATCTTGTGTTATCATTTTTAATTAGTTAGTAAATAAATAATTAAATCAATTTGTGTGGTACGGAATGATCAGTAAGACCCGGGTTCGTGCAGACTTAAAGAGCCTACGACCTTCAGAATGAGACTGATATGAGGTAAATGATTAATAAATGACTGTTAAATGATGAGAGATATCTAGATGTCTTTAGAGTTAATTCGGGAAACGGTAACTCGTTAAACAACTTTTCCCGTGGTGGCCCAAATAACTAATTAGTTAATTGTTACATGATTAATTTAATCTAGTAACAATGAAACATAGTAGGTAATTATTCTATAAATAATAGTCATCACAATAATGAAAGGCACGTCACGACAATGGTGTGTATATAAAGTCTAGTGAGTGTGGGTAGGTTCAGTGCCAGATAGAGTTTGGGTACCATTAAGGTCTAGTCGAAGTAGTCATGCCTAACATCAGCCACTCAACCACACCATAGTCTGCACACCTCTGTCCTAGGACAGGTCTAGTTAATGTAGTCATGCCTAACATCAGCCACTCAACCACACCATAGTCTGCACACCTCTGTCCTAGGACAGGTCTAGTTAATGTAGTCATGCCTAACATCAGCCACTCAACCACACCATAGTCTGCACACCTCTGTCCTAGGACAGGTGTGGTTAATGTAGTCATGCCTAACATCAGCCACTCAACCACATCATAGTCTGCACACCTCTGTCCTAGGACAGGTCTAGTTAATGTAGTCATGCCTAACATCAGCCACTCAACCACACCATAGTCTGCACACCTCTGTCCTAGGACAGGTGTAGTTAATGTAGTCATGCCTAACATCAGCCACTCAACCACACCATAGTCTGCACACCTCTGTCCTTGGACAGGTCTAGTTAATGTAGTCATGCCTAACATCAGCCACTCAACCACATCATAGTCTGCACACCTCTGTCCTAGGACAGGTCTAGTTAATGTAGTCATGCCTAACATCAGCCACTCAACCACATCATAGTCTGCACACCTCTGTCCTAGGACAGGTCTAGTTAATGTAGTCATGCCTAACATCAGCCACTCAACCACACCATAGTCTGCACACCTCTGTCCTAGGACAGGTCTAGTTAATGTAGTCATGCCTAACATCAGCCACTCAACCACACCATAGTCTGCACACCTCTGTCCTAGGACAGGTCTAGTTAATGTAGTCATGCCTAACATCAGCCACTCAACCACACCATAGTCTGCACACCTCTGTCCTAGGACAGGTCTAGTTAATGTATTCAAGCCTCCTGTAGAACTGGTATGAGAGGAAGGACACAGGTGTAGAGAACCACAGCCTGGAGATCTGACAGACAGGAGCAATAAGACACAGCTCTGTTTGAACAGCGGCAAGATGGCAGCCCCTCCGGTTAACCTCTCCTTCACTGTCAGATGACATGACATTAATATGAGAGAGAGATGTGAGACAGATGGAGAGAGGAGAGAGAGAGAGAGAGAGAGAGAGAGAGAGAGAGAGAGAGAGAGAGAGAGAGAGAGAGAGAGAGAGAGAGAGAGATAGAGAGAGAGAGAGAGAGAGAGAGAGAGAGAGTGAAAGAGAGAGATGAGCAGCAGAAGGGAGCTGTCTGAGTGTCTAGCACAGGAGGGGGAGATGGAGAAGGAGAAAGAGAAGGGGAGGTGGAGGAGGGAAGAGGGAAGAGGAGGGGAGATGGAGAAGGAGATAGAGGAGGAGAGGTGGAGGAAGAGGGAAGAGGAGCGGAGGTGGAGGAGGGGGCAGGAAGAGGAAGGGAGGTGGAAGAGGAGGCGGGAAGAGGAGGGGAGGTGGAGGAGGGAAGAGGGAAGAGGAGGGGAGGGGGAGGAGGGAAGAGGAGGGAAGAGGAGGGGAGGTGGAGGTGGAGGGAAGAGGAGGGGAGGTGGGGAGGTGGAGGAGGGAAGACGTGGGGAGGTGGAGGAGGAGGAGGGAAGAGGAGGGGAGGTGAAGGAGGGAAGAGGAAAGAGGAGGGGAGGTTGAGGAGGAAGGAAGAAGAGAGGAGGTGGAGGAGGAGGGAAGAGGCGGGGAGGTGGAGGAGGGAAGAGGAGAGGAGGTGGAGGAGGGAAGATGTCGGGAGGTGGAGGAGGAGGGAAGAGGAGGGGAGGTGGTGGAGGGAAGAGGAGGGGAGTTGGAGGAGGAGGGCAGAAGAGGGGAGGTGGAGGAGGAGGGAAGAGGAGGGGCGGTGAAGGAGGAGGGAAGAGGAGGGGAGGTGGTGGAGGGAAGAGGAGGGGAGGTGGAGGAGGAGGGAAGAGGAGGGGAGGTGGTGGAGGGAAGAGGAGGGGAGGTGGAGGAGGAGGGAAGAGGAGGGGAGGTGGAGAAGGAGAAAGATGAGGAGAGGTGGAGGAAGAGGGAAGAGGAGGGGAGGTGGAGGAGGATGAAGGAAGAGGAGGGGAGGTGGAGGAGGAGGGAAGATGTCGGGAGGTGGAGGTGGAGGGAAGAGGAGGGGAGGTGGGGAGGTGGGGAGGTGGAGGAGGGAAGACGTGGGGAGGTGGAGGAGGAGGGAAGATGTCGGGAGTTGGAGGAGGCGGGAAGAGGAGGGGAGGTGGAGGAGGAGGGAAGAGGAGGGTAGGTGGAGGAGGGAGGTGGAGGAGGGAAGAGGAGGAGAGGTGGAGGAGGAGGGAAGAGTAGGAGAGGTGGAGGTGGAGGAGGAGGAGAAGGGGAAGAGGAGGGGAGGTGGATGAGGGAAGAGGAGGGGAGGTGGATGAGGGAAGAGGAGGGGAGGTGGAGGAGGGAAGAGGAGGGGAGGTGGAGGAGGGAAGAGGGAAGAGGAGGGGAGGTGGAGGAGGAGGGAAGAGGAGGGGAGGTGGAGGAGGGAAGAGGAGGGGAGGTGGAGGAGGGAAGAGGGAAGAGGAGGGGAGGTGGAGGAGGAGGGAAGAGGAGGGGAGGTGGAGGAGGGAAGAGGGAAGAGGAGGGGAGGTGGAGGAGGGAAGAGAAGGGGAGGGCTATGAGCTGATACCTGACATATGTCACCTGATGCAAAGCTGGGACACTGCTACCACTGCCATCATCCCCACTCTGTCAATAGAAACAGATGTGCCTGCTCTCATGTGTCTGTGTGTGTGTGTGTGTGTGTGTGTGTGTACATGCATACTCACTTCTGTGTGTGTGAGTGTGTGTGCATATCTATCTGTCTCTGTGTGTGTGTGTGTGTGTGTGTGTGTGTGTGTGTGTGTGTGTGTGTGTGTGTGTGAGTGTGTGTGTGTGTGTATGTCTGTCTGTCTGTTCATGCTGGCCCAGCTGTTTGTTTAACCTCCATCCCAGGCCCTGTCTCATGACTCACCTCATTCAGGTGGTCACATGACAGGGGCCTCTGTCCTCCCAGCATTCTTGAGCTCTGTGATGGACATCCATTCTGTTCTCCCTCGTCAGCACTCCCCCCATCCCCACCCACCACGTCATTGGTGCTCTGCCATAATAAAACCAATGTCATCCGCTCCCTGTGAAGTTCATATAAAGAGATAACCATGGAAATCTTGCCAATAGCTTTTGTTCCCAATTAATTTCACGCTTTATTTGTGTAGCTTTTCAATTTCCTGGGTGGCATTTGGCACAGATAGTCAGCTAATCTCTCAGTGATATCAGCCTTTATTCAGACAATGAGCTGTTTCAAAGGGGTGATGATATTGAATCTGTTTAGTCATATTTACTGTTACTGTGAATGTTATAGTAGTCTGTGTGTGTGTGTGTGTGTGTGTGTGTGTGTGTGTGTGTGTGTGTGTGTGTGTGTGTGTGTGTGTGTGTGTGTGTGTGTGTGTGTGTGTGTGTGTGTGTGTGTGTGTGTGTGTGTGTGCATGCGTGTGTGTGTGCATGCGTGTGCGTGTGCATTTGTGGGTGTAGATCCCTTATATCACTGTAAACAGGTTTTTCTCCGAGGAGATGCTAAGAGCAGTATACATATCAGGTTAGCGCAAAGGTAAAAGGATGCTTTTTCTTCCTGTTTACTTTGTATGCTAGAACGGCCTTTGTGAACTGATACACTGCACAGATGTGGGACACGTTCTAAAAGAAAATGGATTCTAAAGAAAACACCTCGACAGAGAGGTCTAGGATGGAAAAAACGTTTTGTGTTCTCCAAAGCTCTACCATAATTCAGAGCAGGTATGATGTACAACGTATGAGAGTCTGTTTCCTCTTCTAATCGTTCTGCTTACTATTTCCGTGAAGCAGAAACAGTCCAGTAATCCTATCTTCCAATGTCCCTTAGCGGTTCTTATCCTCAGTCATTAGGTATGGCCCTGCACGTAGCAGGTGGTACAACATCACTGGTGGGAGATAAGAACAGCTCGTAAATACATAGCAGCTTTTCATTTCCTAAAAACACAGTGGATAGTATCGCAGGACGGGTAGACGACTAGACTTCTATCTGTCTCTGGAGAATCACTATCCATGTTGTTTTTACTCCAATGAAAAAAAGGGGTGAGGAGGGGAGGGGGTGAGGAGGGGAGGGGGTGAGGGGAGGGGAGGGGAGGGGCAGCTGTGACTAGAACACAGAATGTTACCTTGAGGCCAAAGTTAGGAGGATGTTTGATACACTTGGAGCAACTTTCCATAGGAAATGGAGGGTCATTCATTTTTATTTTTTCATTTGTATTTTATTAAAATGTGTCATTTTATCAGAGTTGAGGTTTACGCAGACACTATTAAACATATGCATCCTGAAATACCAGATAAGGTAATGAAAATGGAAAATCTGTGAATCGTTAAAATGTATCATTCTACATTAAATGATGTTATTTCTCCAGACTATCTTCTCCTGCCAAACACTGTGAAATGTAAGGACATCACAAAATACTTCATAATATCTGCTATACTAAAATGGTGTTATTGCCATCTGGAACGACTCATTACAGTGATAAAACAGGAAGCGCTTCACTATATTGGACATTAAACTCCACTTAGGAGCAATTTACAAAATGTGCTTGTTTGATTACACAGTAATAAATGAAAAACCAACATATTACTGATAAGTGAATGATACAAATACCTAGGCATGGAGCTAGAGGAGAGACGGGAGATACAGCATGGCTATATTATGTCTCTTACGTATGAAGCAGTGCCTGGTCTAACCAGTGTCTCCATACACCCACGAGCCCCTCTGCAACTCATTGTTAAACACACACACACACACACATTGCACATCAATATTTCATACCGCAAACACACACACACACACACACACACACACACACACACACACACACGCACACACACAAACACACCCACACTACACCCTGACCCAGGACTGATTCCTCTCTGCAATACACCCAGGTGATGAGAGAGAGTTCTCTCTCAGTCAAACAGCCTCTTCAGTACCGGAGTGTGAGGGGGAAGCAACAGTGTGTGTTGATCTGAATATATAGAAAATATAATCATACACTGATTTACATTTCTGTTACAGGAGGGTGTCGCAGTTCCGGAGCGACCCACTAGGTGTTATCCTCCGACAACCTTAGGCACCTCCTCACTCTCAGTCTGGACTAATCATGATCCTATTGGTGTCACCTGTGTCTACCTGTTCACCTGTGTATTTATGCCCTCACTTCCCTGTGTTCCCTTGCTCTGTTTTCTCTGCTAGTTTCTCGATGCCAAACAGTACTAATCAGTGTCTGATCGCGAGACGTATGTACAAGTACTTGAGAAGTGTTCTCCCTGTTTCATTGTTGTTTTCAGTCGTAGTTAGTATTTCGTATGTTTGCTGTCAGCCTGTTTTTGGAGACCAATTTGCTGCTCCTTTATTTTATCGTGACAAGTCCGTTATTTTGTATCTTGGTTTTGGGACCACCAGTAAAGATCCTTGTTTCACCATCTCTGCCTACTGCCTACTGTCTATCCTGCACCACACCTGGGTCACACCTCACACCAACCCTTACACATTTCACTGCCAGTGCTGCAAGGTATGGATGCAAATAGACCTACTGCAAATATAGCTCAGAACCATAGAATTTGCTGAAAGAGTCCAGAGTTTAATAGAATCCAACACCTCAGTCTCTGTATATGGGAGAGGACATTCCAGAGGACATCTAGGTAATAAAACAGAGTAGACCCACTTGGCTGGCTGTGCGGAGATTGACCTGAAAGATGAGGAAGATGTCATTGGGGAGCCCTGACCCCTCCCTCCTCCGCCTCCGCCTCCGCCTCCTCCTCCTCCTCCTCCTCCTCCTCCTCCTCCTCCTCCTCCTCCTCCTCCTCCTCCTCCTCCTCCTCATTGATTGTACCTGTGTCTGCTCCCCAGTCTCTTGGCAGTGGGAGGTAAAGAGTCAAAGAACAAAAGGAGGTTTGGGTATCAATTCAGCCCTCACCTCTCCTCTTGGCCTCCTTTCACATGCAAAGTGCTGGGCGGCGTCTGGGCCAGAAAGGGACGCTGACAATTACAGCCTGACACAGACCCATCACTGGAGACGCACCCTCTGTCCTGATTGACAAATGAAAGGACTGAAATAACCTTCATTTAAAAACGAGACAGGGGCAGAATAGGGGGATCATCTCGAATATCTAGTCTCAAATGGGGAAAGTGAAAAAATATGAGAGTGCATGAGAAATTGAGCTCACAATTTATCATTCCCATCTAGGCCACACGCAGCACCAAAGATCTTTGGCATCACAGATTACTTTCAAGCTCTGACTATCTAATGCACTGTTCCACCAGGGTACTGCAGGCTGGGTTCTACACCAGGGTACTACAGGCTGGGTTCTACACCAGGGTACTACAGGCTGGGTTCTACAGCAGGGTACTGCAGGCTGGGTTCTACAGCAGGGTACTGCAGGCTGGGTTATACACCAGGGTACTACAGGCTGGGTTCTACAGCAGGGTACTGCAGACTGGGTTCTACAGCAGGGTACTGCAGGCTGGGTTCTACAGCAGGGTACTACAGGCTGGGTTCTACAGCAGGGTACTGCAGGCTGGGTTCTACAGCAGGGTACTGCAGGCTGGGTTCTACAGCAGGGTACTGCAGGCTGGGTTATACACCAGGGTACTACAGGCTGGGTTCTACAGCAGGGTACTGCAGGCTGGGTTCTACAGCAGGGTACTGCAGAATGGGTGTTACACCAGGGTACTGCAGGCTGGGTTATACAGCAGGGTACTGCAGGCTGGGTTCTACACCAGGGTACTGCAGGCTGGGTTCTACAGCAGGGTACTGCAGGCTGGGTGTTACACCAGGGTACTGCAGGCTGGGTTATACAGCAGGGTACTGCAGGCTGGGTGTTACACCAGGGTACTGCAGGCTGGGTTCTACAGCAGGGTACTGCAGGCTGGGTGTTACACCAGGGTACTACAGGCTGGGTTCTACAGCAGGGTACTGCAGGCTGGGTGTTACACCAGGGTACTGCAGGCTGGGTGTTACACCAGGGTACTGGAGGCTGGGTTATACACCAGGGTACTGCAGGCTGGGTGTTACACCAGGGTACTGCAGGCTGGGTTCTACAGCAGGGTACACACACACGCACACATGCACGCACGCACACACTCACGCACGCACGCACGCACGCACACACACACACACACACACACACACACACACACACACATACACTATAATACGATTAGAATACCTCAAAAAGCGCTGCATGAAGTACTCCGTTACTTTTTACAAGGTGAAAATCAAGAAAAGTGTCCTAGACACCTGAGGTGTAATTTCTTAGAGAGGCAGACAGAGAGGTGTTCATTATATTCCCCGGCACGTACACCCATAGATTTCCAATCATGGGCACCGTTCAGTCTGTCTGCCAGTCTTCAATGTTTCTCATTTACCACAGCTCTGTGCAGAATCTGAATCAACAGCCTGTGAAGATAGGAGGACTGTTGTGTGCCACAGCAGGTGTGGACCTGGGCCTCCCTTCTATCAGTAGTGACACGGCTCTCCTTGCTGACGCACATACAGTACCTGTCTTTAGCTGTATGTGCACCTGCTTGAACCATTAGCTTGTATAATCTGCAGAGGTGTTTGTGTCACATCTCTATGGAGATCAATACACACTGAACGCTATATGAACACAATGTGCCACACACAGCAATACACAGTCAGAGGAGGAATGGAGTACAGAGAGCATGGAGAAAGCCTTATGTTCTGATCAACAGACTTTTACAACCTCCACTTTTGAAGCTCATATTTTATTATTTTACCTCTCCATGTGTTATGGTCATTACAAGGAAAAAGACGGCTAACAAGGCAGATTTTCTATAAAACTTTTACAAGTGATTCTGAGTCTCTTGGAGCGGCGATGTAGCTAGCTGTGTGTATGTGGGTGTCTGGTTATGGCTATCGGAGGCGTCAGCGTTTTTAGGATGGCATTATGGAGCTTCAGCTGTTTCCGTTGATCTTGCTTAATCTCCCAATTATGAGTTGTACACGCCACTGTGAACACACAGTGCATCTGACTAAATCAAACATCTTCCTGTACATCGGCAGGATAGAACGGCTGACTCCGGTAAGACAAGGGGTGGCGGTCTGTGTATATTTGTAAACAACAGTTGGTGCACAAAATCTAATACTAAGGAAGTCTCGAGGTTTTGCTCGCCTGAGGTAGAGTATCTCATGATAAGCTGTAGACCACACTATTTACCAAGAGACTTTTCATCTATATTTTTCGTGGCTGTCTATCTACCACCACAAACCAATGCTGGCATTAGGTTTGCACTCAATGAGCTGTATAAGGCCATAAGTAAACAGGAAAAAGCTCATCCAGAGGCAGCACTCCTAGTGGCCAGGGACATTAATGCAGGGAAACTTAAATCCGTTCTACCTCATTTCTACCAGCATGTTAAATGTGCAACGAGAGGAAAAAAAACTCTAGACCACCTTTACTCCACACACAGAGACGCATACAAAGCTCTCCCTCGCCCTCCATTTGGCAAATCTGACCATAACTCTATCCTCCTGATTCCTGCTTATAAGCAAAAACTAAAGCAGGAAGCACCAGTGACTTGGTTAATAAAAAAGTGGTCAGATGATGCAGATGCTAAGCTACAAGACTGTTTTGCTAGCACAGACTGGAATATGTTCCGGGATTCTTCAAATAGCATTGAGGAGTACACCACATCAGTCACTGGCTTCATCAATAAGTGCATTGATGACGTCGTCCCCACAGTGACCGTATGTACATACCCCAACCAGAAGCCATGGATTACAGGCAACATCCGCACTGAGCTAAAAGGTAGAGCTGCCGCTTTCAAGGAGCGGGACTCTAACCCGGACGCTTATAAGAAATCCCGCTATGCCCTCCGACGAACCAACAAACAGGCAAAGAGTCAATACCGGACTAAGATTGAATCGTACTACACCGACTCTGACACTCGACGGATGTGGCAGGCCTTGAAAACTATTACAGACTACAAAAGGAAGCACAGCCGCGAGCTGCCCAGTGACACAAGCCTACCAGACAAGCTAAATCACTTCTATGCTCGCTTCGAGGCAAGCAACACTGAAGCATGCATGAGAGCACCAGCTGTTCCAGATGACTATGTGATCACGCTCTCCGTAGCCGATGTGAGACTTTTAAGCAGGTCAACATTCACAAGGCCGTAGGGCCAGACGGATTACCAGGACGTGTACTCCGAGCATGTGCTGACCAACTGGCAAGTGTCTTCACTGACATTTTCAACATGTCCCTGACTGAGTCTGTAATACCAACATGTTTCAAGCAGACCACCATAGTCCCTGTGCCCAAGGACACTAAGATAACCTGCCTAAATGACTACCGACCCGTAGCACTAACGTCTGTAGCCATGAAGTGCTTTGAAAGGCTGGTCATGGCTCACATCAACACCATTATCCCAGAAACCCATAGACCCACTCCAATTTGCATACCGCCCCAACAGATCCACAGATGATGCAATCTCTATTGCACTCCACACTGCCTTTTCCCACCTGGACAAGAGGAACACCTACGTGAGAATGCTGTACATTGACTACAGCTCAGCGTTCAACACCATAGTGCCCTCAAAGCTCATCACTAAGCTAAGGATCCTGGGACTAAACACCTCCCTCTGCAACTGGATCCTGGACTTCCTGACGGGCCGCCCCCAGGTGGTAAGGGTAGGTAACAACACATCTGCCACGCTGATCCTCAACACGGGGGCCCCTCAGGGGTGCGTGCTCAGTCCTCTCCTGTACTCCCTGTTCACCCATGACTGCATGGCCAGGCACGACTCCAACACCATCATTAAGTTTGCTGACGACACAACAGTGGTAGGCCTGATCACCGACAACGATGAGACAGCCTATAGGGAGGAGGTACGAGACCTGGCCGTGTGGTGCCAGGATAACAACCTCTCCCTCAACGTGATCAAGACAAAGGAGATGATTGTGGACTACAGGAAAAAAAAAAGGACTGAGCACGCCCCCATTCTCATCGATGGGGCTGTAGTGGAACAGGTTGAGAGCTTCAAGTTCCTTGGTGTCCACATCACCAACAAACTATCATGGTCCAAACACACCAAGACAGTCGTGAAGAGGGCACGACAAAGCCTATTCCCCCTCAGGAGACTGAAAAGATTTGGCATGGGTTCTCAGATCCTCAAAAAGTTATACAGCTGCACCATCTAGAGCATCCTGACTGGTTGCATCACCGCCTGGTATGGCAACTGCTCGGCCTCCAACCGCAAGGGACTACAGAGGGTAGTGCGTACGGCCCAGTACATCACTGGGGCCAAGCTTCCTGCCATCCAGGACCTCTATACCAGGCGGTGTCAGAACAAGGCCATCAAAATTGTCAAAGACTCCAGCCACCCTAGTCATAGACTGTTCTCTCTGCTACCGCACGGCAAGCGGTACCGGAGCGCCAAGTCTAGGTCCAAAAGGCTTCTCAACAGCTTCTACCCCCAAGCCATAAGACTCCTGAATAGCTAATCATGGCTACCCGGACTATTTGCACTGCCCCCCCCCCCTCTTTTACGCTGATGCTACTCTGTCTATTATTTATGCATAGACACTTTAACTCTACCCACATATACATATTACCTCAATTACCTCGACTAGCCGGTGCCCCCGCACATTGACTCTGCACCGGTACCCCCCTGTATATAGCCTCCCTACTGTTATGTTATTTTACTGCTGCTCTTTAGTTATTTGCTTTTATTTTTTTTTACTTAACACTTTAAACAAAACAAAATCTTAAAAACATGCATTGTTGGTTAAGGGCTTGCAAGTAAGCATTTCACTGTAATGTCTACACCTGTTGTATTCGGCGCATGTGGCAAATAAAATTTGATTTGATTTGATTTGATAATTTCATTTACTACTGTGGAAGAAGTGTTACTTTATTTTGTTCTCTTAAATATGTTTCCCCTCAATCTAATTCCTGGTCATGCTCAGCTGAGGACTACATGTCCAGTACTGTGAATGCATGCTGAGGGTAAAGTTCTGGGAGATGCTTCATAAATAAAGAATAATCACATCGATGCTCATGTTCAGGACACAACATCCTGTGCTTGAAAGCCAAAACCCGAGAGCCAGAAAACAGCTCTGGTACCTATGATGAAGACCTGAAAAAAACAGACTCACAAACAACCTTCTCCTGACCCTATCCAAGAGGATTTCTCATCATTAAATGTTGTCCTGAGGGCAGATGGGGCATTATGAAGAAACAGTGTCCTGGTTCTGCTCTGTAATTAAATGTCTGCTGGATGGAGTGAGAGGAGAGAGAGGAGAGGCAGAGAGAGGAGAGGAGAGAGGTGATAAGTGCCCAGCTCAATGACCCATGACAAGGAAATATGGTTAGCCGCTTGAAACAATAAGGTTATCTGTGAACAAAGTCTCCTTACAGTAAAACCAAATATGGCAGAGAGATTACCAGTGGATACCACAGATCATCCAGGCCTTTCTTTAGCAGAGAAATTGAAAGATGGAGAGAGGAAGGTTTCAAGCAATGAAAACAATTTCAACCAGTGTAAAAAACATACAATTGCTGTCCACAAGACTGATTAGCCATTTTTTTTTTTACTCTGCATATGAAACAAAGGATTTTTGCCTGTGCAGCCTGTATTAGAACTATATGCTAATATCTGACAGCAGCAGCCAATTAACAGTGCCTGTACTAATGAGCTCCCCATGGTCAGGCCCACTGATTGGCCCAGGTTACAGGCATATTCCATGTAGCAGATTCACATGTGGTCTGCCTCAGAGTCCACACGGCAAAGTAGTACTCACTTCTGTCAAACAAAAGGAAGATTAACTGTTAGTTGTCCACATTGCTCATTTACAAGTCTAGTCACGATACAATCTGACTTTCAATTACAGTGCTACAAAGGTACACTTCATTCCAGGGGTTCAGAAACTCACTGGGACATCTCTCCCTTTCCTCCTGCAATGTCTTTTTTATCCTACATAAACAGCCTTATAAACAGGCCCCCTGTTTGACTCATTGAAACACACAGCACACACAGCACGAGCGTCTCCCAGAGACAAGCTTCAGTTCGTCTCAGCAGTGTCCAAACAGATCACACCAAACAACGCAAACAGATATCGCTTCAAATGTAGGAGAATAGAATAGAACAAGGTAAATAATAGAAATGGAATGGTCATGAACTGACCCCAGGGAAGGCCACAACCACAACTGACATACTCAGATTGACTTCCATGATGAAATCAGTCTGGTCTGTTGTGGTTTATTACAGCATCAAAGCCTCTGAGGCAAAGGTGTTACCGTATTAAGGCAGACCCAGAGCATTCTGTTTCAGGAAAAATGCTTTTTCATATGTCTTATGCATACAGAATGGTCCTTGACATTCGCTTCTGCAATTTTTCTCAAGATCCTTTTTGTTTTGAAGAAATGTTCATTACAAGAAAAGGCTCTCCTTCAATCCGTCTTTCCAATAATGGTGCCGTCTCCCTGGGGGAGAAATATGAAAATGCAGTGGTGAAATGAAATTTTTTCCCCCAAACACAATTACAGGGCAATTTGCAAAGTGCTGCGGAGAGCAATCAGCAATCCCTCTTCCTGAAAGTTGGTGAGGGGAAGAAAAGAGACTTTGTTTCACATCATGTGATGTCTCCTTTCTCATTGGTAAAAGCTTTTGTCCGCCGTGTGCCAAGCAGAGATGTTGCAGTCAGATCCACCATCTCTGGGAGAGGACTGTACATCACTACAGTAACATCCCTGACAGATGAATATGGCGCCACGGAGCTCAGTCAGACCAGACTGGTCCATTTCTCTGTCCTTAGTTTTAAATTAGACTAGACATCAGAAACGACCTTCAGATATCAGTATGGCCCAAAGCTGACTGGGTTGCGTCAGAGAGTAGCGAGAGAGGTCTGATCAGGATTTATATGGTGAGGCTACGTCAAGAGGTAGCCCCATTAAGACTGGAGCGACATGCCAAATGAGTGGTGTGTGTGTGTTCATTTGTTTGTGTACGCACAAGAGAGGAAGAGAAGAAAGTGAGAGTGGGGTAAAGATAAAGACCTTTGTTCAGTGCTGGGTGCTTATAGTGTAGAATACTAATGCAGAGGACAACAGCAGAATAGGAGGGAGCAGGAGATCCATTCTCCTCAGGGTAGACTACATCTTGGCACTACCTGTTATAAACTTCCCTTACCGTCACACACAATTGCCTCTGTAATTCAAAAAGGTTAGTGTGGCTGCTGTGTAATTCAGTATTCCTATAGCGCTGTATTAACCACATATTTAATCACCCTAGAGTGGGATGCACACCTGCTGAATACTGAGCACTAAGAACAGAGAACTTTACCCAACCCAGCTGTCTGAGGGACCAGGGACCAGTGGAACATATAGGACATTACCCAACCCATCTGTCTGAGGGACCAGGGACCAGTGGAACATATAGGACATTACCCAACCCAGCTGTCTGAGGGACCAGAGACCAGTGTAACATATAGGACATTACCAAACCCAGCTGTCTGAGGGACCAGAGACCAGTGGAACATATAGGACATTACCCAACCCATCTGTCTGAGGGACCAGGGACCAGTGGAACATATAGGACATTACCCAACCCATCTGTCTGAGGGACCAGAGACCAGTGTAACATATAGGACATTACCCAACCCATCTGTCTGAGGGACCAGGGACCAGTGGAACATATAGGACATTACCCAACCCATCTGTCTGAGGGACCAGGGACCAGTGGAACATATAGGACATTACCCAATCCATCTGTCTGAGGGACCAGAGACCAGTGGAACATATAGGACATTACCCAACCCATCTGTCTGAGGGACCAGGGACCAGTGGAACATATAGGACATTACCCAACCCATCTGTCTGAGGGACCAGAGACCAGTGGAACATATAGGACATTACCCAACCCATCTGTCTGAGGGACCAGAGACCAGTGTAACATATAGGACATTACCCAACCCATCTGTCTGAGGGACCAGGGACCAGTGGAACATATAGGACATTACCCAACCCATCTGTCTGAGGGACCAGGGACCAGTGGAACATATAGGACATTACCCAATCCATCTGTCTGAGGGACCAGAGACCAGTGGAACATATAGGACATTACCCAACCCATCTGTCTGAGGGACCAGGGACCAGTGGAACATATAGGACATTACCCAACCCATCTGTCTGAGGGACCAGAGACCAGTGGAACATATAGGACATTACCCAACCCAGCTGTCTGAGGGACCAGAGACCAGTGTAACATATAGGACATTACCCAACCCATCTGTCTGAGGGACCAGGGACCAGTGGAACATATAGGACATTACCCAACCCATCTGTCTGAGGGACCAGGGACCAGTGGAACATATAGGACATTACCCAACCCATCTGTCTGAGGGACCAGAGACCAGTGGAACATATAGGACATTACCCAACCCAGCTGTCTGAGGGACCAGAGACCAGTGTAACATATAGGACACTACCCAATCCAGCTGTCAGCAGGTGGGTCTGAGTGATGAGCAGGAAACAGCATGTCCATGTTTGGTCGCGCCATCTGATTAGCAAATGGGAAGAGAACATGAGAGACCTGCTGTTACTGATATCTGAGCCTGACATGGATGAGGCTGTTACTGCTATCTGAGTCTGGGAGGATGAGGCTGTTACTGCTATCTGAGTCTGGGAGGATGAGGCTGTTACTGCTATCTGAGTCTGGGAGGATGAGGCTGTTACTGCTATCTGAGCCTGACATGGATGAGGCTGTTACTGCTATCTGAGTCTGAGAGGATGAGGCTGTTACTGCTATCTGAGCCTGACATGGATGAGGCTGTTACTGCTATCTGAGCCTGACATGGATGAGGCTGTTACTGCTATCTGAGCCTGACATGGATGAGGCTGTTACTGCTATCTGAGTCTGGGAGGATGAGGCTGTTACTGCTATCTGAGTCTGGGAGGATGAGGCTGTTACTGCTATCTGAGCCTGATATGGATGAGGCTGTTACTGCTATCTGAGTCTGGGAGGATGAGGCTGTTACTGCTATCTGAGCCTGATATGGATGAGGCTGTTACTGCTATCTGAGTCTGGGAGGATGAGGCTGTTACTGCTATCTGAGCCTGACATGGATGAGGCTGTTACTGCTATCTGAGTCTGGGAGGATGAGGCTGTTACTGCTATCTGAGTCTGGGAGGATGAGGCTGTTACTGCTATCTGAGTCTGGGAGGATGAGGCTTTTACTGCTATTTGAGTCTGGGAGGATGAGGCTGTTACTGCTATCTGAGTCTGGGAGGATGAGGCTGTTACTGCTATCTGAGTCTGGGAGGATGAGGCTGTTACTGCTATCTGAGTCTGGGAGGATGAGGCTGTTACTGCTATCTGAGTCTGGGAGGATGAGGCTGTTACTGCTATCTGAGTCTGGGAGGATGAGGCTGTTACTGCTATTTGAGTCTGGGAGGATGAGGCTGTTACTGCTATCTGAGTCTGGGAGGATGAGGCTGTTACTGCTATCTGAGTCTGGGAGGATGAGGCTTTTACTGCTATTTGAGTCTGGGAGGATGAGGCTGTTACTGCTATTTGAGTTTGGGAGGATGAGGCTGTTACTGCTATTTGAGTCTGGGAGGATGAGGCTGTTACTGCTATCTGAGTCTGGGAGGATGAGGCTGTTACTGCTATCTGAATCTGGGAGGATGAGGCTGTTACTGCTATCTGAGTCTGGGAGGATGAGGCTGTTACTGCTATCTGAGTCTGGGAGGATGAGGCTGTTACTGCTATCTGAATCTGGGAGGATGAGGCTGTTACTGCTATCTGAGTCTGGGAGGATGAGGCTGTTACTGCTATCTGAATCTGGGAGGATGAGGCTGTTACTGCTATCTGAGTCTGGGAGGATGAGGCTGTTACTGCTATCTGAGTCTGGGAGGATGAGGCTGTTACTGCTATTTGAGTCTGGGAGGATGAGGCTGTTACTGCTATTTGTGTCTGGGAGGATGAGGCTGTTACTGCTATCTGAGTCTGGGAGGATGAGGCTGTTACTGCTATCTGAGTCTGGGAGGATGAGGCTGTTACTGCTATCTGAGTCTGGGAGGATGAGGCTGTTACTGCTATCTGAGTCTGGGAGGATGAGGCTGTTACTGCTATCTGAGTCTGGGAGGATGAGGCTGTTACTGCTATCTGAATCTGGGAGGATGAGGCTGTTACTGCTATTTGAGTCTGGGAGGATGAGGCTGTTACTGCTATCTGAGTCTGGGAGGATGAGGCTGTTACTGCTATCTGAGTCTGGGAGGATGAGGCTGTTACTGCTATCTGAATCTGGGAGGATGAGGCTGTTACTGCTATCTGAGTCTGGGAGGATGAGGCTGTTACTGCTATCTGAGTCTGGGAGGATGAGGCTGTTACTGCTATCTGAGTCTGGGAGGATGAGGCTGTTACTGCTATCTGAGTCTGGGAGGATGAGGCTGTTACTGCTATCTGAGTCTGGGAGGATGAGGCTGTTACTGCTATCTGAGTCTGGGAGGATGAGGCTGTTCGTGGAGGAGCAGCTTCTTTGATGAGGATGTAACGGTGGATTAAACGCTCACCCTCCTCCACCTAAGAGAAACAAATCACCAGTACATTTACCGCCCTCAGACATCCGCTTTGTCATCTTCAAATAAAAGAAGGAATAGTTCAACATGCACAATGAGTGTTTAAACAGGGGGAGATAACACCAGTCGCAAATCCCACTCTGACAGGGGGAAATCGATGGGGAAATAGCCTTAGACACATTGAAGAGTGAATGTACTACACTTCAGCAGTAATGAAGGACACCTTTCTTCCCTTTTTGTCCCGTGCACCAGAAGTCTCACAAGAGTCGTTGGAAAGACTGAAGAGGGGGATTACCACCAAAACTACCATAACGTTAAGCAGAAAAGCAATAACACCCAGGATCTTCTCTCTATGTGAAATGGATAGAACTGCAGGTGCCATAGGTTAGCCAATGGATAACCTCCATTCCCATCCAATAACACTGTCAGCTCTGAGTGAGGGCCAGTGCACTGCAGAGCCAAATGAATCAGCCCAAATGCATGCAATTGAAAACCTGTGCAGCCAATAAACTGCAGCATGTGAATGTCGAAGAGATATTAAATAGAGGAGCCATGGAATGATTTCATACTGTTACTGTAGTTAATATACACATAATAAATTGTAGGGGAACGCTGGAAAGGATTGAGTCGTGATTGTGGTGTGTGTGTGTGTGTGTTAGTGAGTTTTTGAGTGCATGTGTGTCTGCACGTTAGCAACATTGACTTTTTAGTGTTTCTGCCTGCCTTTCCTCTCTAACAGTTCCTCCTACAGTGAGGTCCCTGAGATTTGTCCTGATGCTCTCTCTAATCTTTGTCAAACTGAGGAAACAAGCTTAAGAGGGATAACAAAAAGGTTGAGAATATTCTGAAAGATGAAAATGTCTTTAGAGAAGTTTGCGTGGAGGAGAGAAAATTAAAATAGTTGTCAGTCAGTCAGGAAGTATTTAGAGAAATGGAAGATAAGTGCTTCCTTGACATTTCACTCCTACACACAGAGATAGAGAGAGAGAGAGAGAGAGAGAGAGAGAGAGAGAGAGAGAGAGAGAGAGAGAGAGAGAGAGAGGTTCCTGATGGAAAAGTGGTCCTCCTCTCTCAGAGACATTAAAATGTTATTTTCTTGGCTAAGCAGACACTTTTGTCTAAAGCAACTTCCATTGCTTACATGTTCAAATCAAATCAAATTGTATTTGTCACATGCGCCGAATACAACAGGTGTAGACCTTGCAGTTAAATGCTTACCTACAAGCCCTTAACAAACAATGCAGTTTTAAGAAAGAATGCCTAAAAAAAAAGAAATTTAAAAAAAGAAATAAAAGTAACAAATAATTAAAGAGCAGCAGTAAAATAACAGTAGCGAGGCTATATACAGGGTGTACCGGTACCGAGTCAATGTGTAATAACAGTAGCGAGGCTATATACAGGGTGTACCGGTACCGAGTCAATGTGTAATAACAGTAGCGAGGCTATATACAGGGTGTACCGGTACCGAGTCAATGTGTAATAACAGTAGCGAGGCTATATACAGGGGGTACCGGTACTGAGTCAATGTGTAATAACAGTAGCGAGGATATATACAGGGGGTACCGGTACCGAGTCAATGTTAAACACCTCTCCATGTCTACTGCTGGAAGATTTATTTAAAATAAATGCCTTGCTCAAGGCAACAACGTATTGTATATCATACCTATGTTGACAACACAAAACATTTAATTGATGTATATTTCATTCTCTCAGACAAGTTGCTAACAATATCACCTCGGAAACAATTATCTCAAACAAACAGGAGAGAAGATATCCTAAAGATATTTTGGATGACTAGTCTGTGCCACCACAAGGCATTATATAGGCATGGAGAGCAAGCAATCACATGTAGGTAGAGGATATCAACCTGAAATACAGCTAGGAGTCAATGTACAGGTAGATTTAGGATCTTCATTTGATCACTCTTTTGCTGCTGAGAATTTTCCTGCGCCGCAGGAAATGCAGATGAGTTTCATGATTTACATTAATTCACTGAAAACCCGCACTAACACACGGTTATACTAATGGTATTCCACTTTTCATGTAACCTCATTTTGACCAGCTAATAGCCTAACCACCGATCAAGCAACATTCTGGACTAAACATTCAAATCCTGTTGCTGCGACAATACAGGTGAAATTAAGATCCTACGTCTGTATAGTCTACAGTTTGAGCTTTAACATTCATTGGCTTCACTGATGTCATTGGGGTCTTTAACAATATATTCACAGGCCATCAAATCATATGACGCTCGGTGCATTGGACCGGGAACTGGGGACTGTACGGTGCCTTATTAATTACAGGTCCTACAAATCAAATCAAATTGGGCACTGCCACTGGGCACTGCCAATCAGAGAGGCCTGTTCAGAGCAGCACTACAATAGAGCCAACTGAGATTGAAATGATTGCAGCCTCCACGCTGCACACAGCCCAACCACAGTCACATTTAACCATGGCAGAGGGAGGCACACAGGCTCTAGCTGACTATTAAATTGCTTCCTGGACAGTGGTGAAAAAAGAAAGTAAAAGGTAAAGAAAATTGAAGGAAGAAGATGGGGAAAGTAAATAAGCGAGAGGTGAGAGCCAATTGAGGGAGGGAGGGTAGTGAGTGTGAAAACATTTAGCTAAAGTGGTAATCCATGATGCTGTCCCTCCTGTCTGATGAGAATCAGGGAAGGAGAAAGGAGGACTCAAGTTGGTAGTGGTGAAGAGTGTTGTGAATCTCTCTCTATTTCTTTCTTTCTTTCACGTTCCATACCACCTCCCTCCATACCACCTCCCTCCATACCACCTCCCTCCATACCACCTCCTTCCATACCACCTCCCTCCATACCACCTCCCTCCATACCACCTCCCACCATACCACCTCCCTCCATACCACCTCCCTCCATACCACCTCCCTCCATACCACCTCCCTCCATACCACCTCCTACCATGCCACCTCCCTCCATACCACCTCCCTCCATACCACCTCCCTCCATACCACCTCCCACCATACCACCTCCCACCATACCACCTCCCTCCATACCACCTCCCTCCATACCACCTCCCTCCATACCACCTCCCTCCATACCACCTCCTACCATGCCACCTCCCTCCATACCACCTCCCTCCATACCACCTCCCTCCATACCACCTCCCACCATACCACCTCCCTCCATACCACCTCCCACCATACCACCTCCCTCCATACCACCTCCCTCCATACCACCTCCCACCATTCCACCTCCCTCCATACCACCTCCCTCCATACCACCTCCTTCCATACCACCTCCCACCATACCACCTCCCACCATACCACCTCCCTCTATACCACCTCCCTCCATACCACCTCCTTCCATACCACCTCCCACCATACCACCTCCCTCCATACCACCTCCCACCATACCACCTCCCTCCATACCACCTCCCTCCATACCACCTCCCTCCATACCACCTCCCTCCATACCACCTCCCTCCATATCACCTCCCACCATACCACCTCCCTCCATACCACCTTCTTCCATACCACCTCCCTCCATACCACCTCCCTCCATACCACCTCCCACCATACCACCTCCCTCCATACCACCTCCCTCCATATCACCTCCCACCATACCACCTCCCTCCATACCACCTTCTTCCATACCACCTCCTTCCATACCACCTCCCACCATACCACCTCCCACCATACCACCTCCCTCCATACCACCTCCCACCATACCACCTCCCTCCATACCACCTCCCTCCATACCACCTCCCACCATACCACCTCCCTCCATACCACCTCCCACCATACCACCTCCCTCCATACCACCTCCCACCATACCACCTCCTTCCATACCACCTCCCTCCATACCAACTCCTTTTATACCACCTCCCACCATACCACCTCCCACCATACCACCTCCCTCCATACCACCTCCCTCCATACCACCTCCCTCCATACCACCTCCCACCATACCACCTCCCTCCATACCACCTCCCTCCATACCACCTCCCACCATTCCACCTCCCTCCATACCACCTCCCTCCATACCACCTCCTTCCATACCACCTCCCATCATACCACCTCCCACCATACCACCTCCCTCTATACCACCTCCCTCCATACCACCTCCTTCCATACCACCTCCCACCATACCACCTCCCTCCATACCACCTCCCACCATACCACCTCCCTCCATACCACCTCCCTCCATACCACCTCCCTCCATACCACCTCCCTCCATACCACCTCCCTCCATATCACCTCCCACCATACCACCTCCCTCCATACCACCTTCTTCCATACCACCTCCCTCCATACCACCTCCCTCCATACCACCTCCCACCATACCACCTCCCTCCATACCACCTCCCTCCATATCACCTCCCACCATACCACCTCCCTCCATACCACCTTCTTCCATACCACCTCCTTCCATACCACCTCCCACCATACCACCTCCCACCATACCACCTCCCTCCATACCACCTCCCACCATACCACCTCCCTCCATACCACCTCCCTCCATACCACCTCCCACCATACCACCTCCCTCCATACCACCTCCCTCCATACCACCTCCTTCCATACCACCTCCCACCATACCACCTCCCACCATACCACCTCCCTCCATACCACCTCCCACCATACCACCTCCCTCCATACCACCTCCCTCCATACCACCTCCCACCATACCACCTCCCTCCATACCACCTCCCTCCATACCACCTCCTTCCATACCACCTCCTTCCATACCACCTCCCTCCATACCACCTCCCTCCATACCACCTCCCACCATACCACCTCCCTCCATACCACCTCCCACCATACCACCTCCCTCCATACCACCTCCCACCATACCACCTCCCTCCATACCACCTCCCTCCATATCACCTCCCACCATACCACCTCCCTCCATACCACCTTCTTCCATACCACCTCCTTCCATACCACCTCCCACCATACCACCTCCCACCACACCACCTCCCTCCATACCACCTCCCACCATACCACCTCCCTCCATACCACCTCCCTCCATACCACCTCCCTCCATACCACCTCCCACCATACCACCTCCCTCCATACCACCTCCTTCCATACCACCTCCCTCCATACCACCTCCCACCACACCACCTCCCTCCACACCACCTCCCTCCATACCACCTCCTTCCATACCACCTCCCTCCATACCAACTCCTTTTATACCACCTCCCACCATACCACCTCCCACCATACCACCTCCCTCCATACCACCTCCCTCCATACCACCTCCTTCCATACCACCTCCCTCCATACCACCTCCCACCATACCACCTCCCTCCATACCACCTCCCTCCATACCACCTCCCTCCATACCACCTCCCACCATACCACCTCCCTCCATACCACCTCCTTCCATACCACCTCCCTCCATACCACCTCCCACCACACCACCTCCCTCCACACCACCTCCCTCCATACCACCTCCTTCCATACCACCTCCCTCCATACCAACTCCTTTTATACCACCTCCCACCATACCACCTCCCACCATACCACCTCCCTCCATACCACCTCCCTCCATACCACCTCCCTCCATACCACCTCCCACCATACCACCTCCCACCATGCCACCTCCCTCCATACCACCTCCCACCATACCACCTCCCACCATACCACCTCCCACCATACCACCTCCCACCATGCCACCTCCCTCCATACCACCTCCCACCATACCACCTCCCACCATACCACCTCCCACCATACCACCTCCCACCATGCCACCTCCCTCCATACCACCTCCCACCATACCACCTCCCACCATACCACCTCCCACCATACCACCTCCCACCATACCACCTCCCACCATACCACCTCCCACCATACCACCTCCCACCATACCACCTCCCACCATACCACCTCCCACCATACCACCTCCCACCATACCACCTCCCTCCATACCACCTCCCACCATACCACCTCCCACCATACCACCTCCCACCATACCACCTCCCTCCATACCACCTCCAACCATACCATGACTCACTAGATCGATAGAGAACTGTAGTTATCACTAAGCACTTTGTTTCGGTCTCCTTTGATTAGTTTTCTGTTTATTTTTTCCACCCAGATGTTGTCAAAATCTCTGCGACAGGTAAATTTTGTCTGAGAGATGTTTCCTCAAGGGAACTTATACGATTACTCTTTCTCAAATACCACACACCTTTATCCCCTTCGACTCAAAGCTAGGGAATCAAAGACGTCTGGAAGGCTTGAATGTATCAACATGACATGGCTAATTCTAGAAGACTAAACAGGTTCCCATTATAGTCCTGAAAGTCTCGGCTCCATAGTTGAGACTTCCTGTTTCCTTAGCAGCGTTCTGAATTTACAAAGAGGAAATGAGTCCAACGATAGCCACAGGTCAGTGACAGGTTCCAATGAATTGGAGATATACCATATCTCAAACCAACTTACTCTTAATTTGCATCCAAATGTGTTATCAGATCTTCAAATAAGTCTGTGGAAAGGTGTCATTGTATCAAATAATCTGACAGACAGACAGACAGACAAGACAGATAAACAAACAGAGACATGATGAACATGCAGACAACAGCACCTTCTTTGGCGAAAAACAAATGACCACACAGTGATGTGACAAAGGTGCATTCTCACCTGGAACCAGAGATCCCTCCAGCAGCTGTGATTGGACAAGCCTGAGCAGGGCAACAATGATGAAGGGCGTGGCAGTTGACCATGTGACATGCATGGCGCTCACTGTCCTGGCATCACTAGTGGCCAATCTTTGGGAGACAGAAAAGAGACAGATCAGATTATTGGAGTGTACAACTTTATATTTGAATTATGGAGAGTTAGACACAATCAGACTGTTATCAGATCTGTGAGGAAGAAGTCAGTGCCAGAGAGAACCGATAATAAAAGTCAGGTAGGCCTCCATATAAGATCCTGGGAGTTGCATGATTGTCAGTAAATGGTTCAAACATTAGTTTACCACAAAAATATGCTCATTCAAATGCTCTAAATGGTCTAACTTGTTGACCACAACATCCCTACAATTTATGAGCAGAGGAGAACCACAGTTTGAGTGCTGAAATAACTGCCAAATTCCTCTCTCTCCTTTTCTCTCTCAATTCAATTCAATTTCAATTTAAGGGCTTTATTGGCAAGGAAAACGTATGTTAACATTGCCAAAGCAAGTGAAGTAGATAGTAAACAAAAGTGAAATAAACAATAAATATTAACAGTAAACATTACACTCAGAAGTTCCAAAAGAATAAAGACATTTCAAATGTCCTATTATGTCTATATACAATGTTGTAACAATGTGCAAATAGTTAAAGTACAAATGGGAAAATAAATTAACCTAAATATGGGTTGTATTTACAGTGGTGATTGTTCTTCACTGGTTGCCCTTTTCTTATGGCAACAGGTCACACATCTTATTGCTGTGATGGCACACTGTGGTTTTTCACCCAGTAGATAAGGGAGTTTATCAAAATTGGGTTTGTTTTCGAATTCTTTGTGTATCTCTGTAATCTGAGGGAAATATGTGTCTCTAATATGGTCATACATTTGGCAGGAGGTTAGGAAGTGCAGCTCAGTTTAGCATTTAACTGCAAGGTCTACACCTGTTGTATTCGGCGCATGTGACAAATACAATTTGATTTGATTTGAACATATAAGCAATGGAAGTTGCTTTAGACAAAAGTGTCTGCTTAGCCAAGAAAATAACATTTTAATGTCTCTGAGAGAGGAGGACCACTTTTCCATCA
>NC_140013.1:34737289-34749609 GCF_964263955.1 Coregonus lavaretus | reverse complement strand
CTGGCCGTCCCCGAGGCCGGGGTCGGCGCGCGGCTGGATCCGCGCGTCAAGGGGGGGGTACTGTCACGGTTTCGGCCGAGGCTGCTCCTCCTCCTGGTTCGGGCAGGCTTCGGCGTTCGCCGTCCCCGGAGTACTAGCTGCCACCGCTCTATGTTTCTGTGTTTGATTGCTTTTGTCTGTCTGTCACACCTGTGTCTGTTTGAGAGTTGATTACGTGTCTTATAAGTTCCGTGTTGTATCTAGGGTATTTGTGTGTTGTTTTCCGTTGCCACTGTGTATATGATACGTGTTTGTTTTCCGTGTCATTTTTTCCATGTTTAGTGTTTTACGCGTGTGCGTAATTTTCCCTCGCCACTTCGTGTTATCGAGGTCGGGGTTTGTTATCTTGCATTTGAGACTATTAAAAGTCTTGTTGGACTAAACCTCTGCTTCCTGCGCTTGACTCCTCCACCACATCCACGACGGTTTATGACAGCTACATCAGTGATAGATAAGCAAACGAACAAATGAGCTACCACTTCCACTTGTCAGAGATCAGTTAACCAAATATACAGACAGAGATCAGTTAACCAAATATACAGACAGAGATCAGTTAACCAAATATACAGACAGAGATCAGTTAACCAAATATACAGACAGAGATCAGTTAACCAAATATACAGACAGAGATCCAGTGAAACAAAATTACATTGATTGTCAATCAAGTCACAGGCTTTTGGTCAGGAGTAGGACAGGCTACTACGCGAGTGAAGAACAAGCAGACTTGTATAACATGCTAGCAAAATGTTCTGATCAGCTAATATATGAGCAAACTAGAATAAAGATGATCATTAGCACTCACCTCAACTTAGCTTACATTTCCCCAGCCTAATTGTTACCAAATATCCAAACGGAGATTCAGTGAAAACAAAAATCGGACATTGATTTATCTAGACAAGTGCCCCACGCTTGTCTCAATATAGAGCGATGGCGCTGTCCCAATCGAAATGGTGCTGAAACAATAGGCTAATCTAAGTGACCATACACAACTATTGCTTTAAATTAGTATAACAGTTGTATAGGACTTTGAGAGTTTCAGTATAAGCCAGCATTTGATACATGCCTTCAATTGATCATAACTAAGGTGAGTTTCCCTCTCTGCGTTTTTTCTAGGCCCAATGGCTGTTTCCTCGTCTCCTCACTCTGCTGCCGACAGCCTCCTCCGCGTTGTTCTCAACACAGTTTAAATCAATACAGCCTACTATTTTCTAGAAACCTGGCTTTTTTTCTGGTTCGGGCTCATTTTATTTATGTGATGTTGGACCAGGCCTGTGCTCGGGCTTCAGCTCACCGGTTTTAGGTTGGACTGGTCTCGTGTGAAGTCAGGCAGTGTCAATTATGCGTGTGCTTTGAATTTATGACGACTTTGTGTGAAGTAAATATGCTGGGCTATAAGCTTCCTTGTGACAACCTGTTTGGATAATGTGCTATTTTAATTATTTGCTAATCTGCTGCTGTGCATAGTGTGTATTTTGTGGAATTGCATTAGTGCGACATTGGGGGAAAATTAATTTCCTGGGATTTGTCATTTAAAAAAACCTGAGACAGTTCAGGGATCCCAGGGATCCCATCCCCTGCCTCGCTACTGCTGCTGCTATTGCTACTGCGGCTACTGGTGCTTCTACTGATGCTACTGCCGCTACTGATGCTACTGCCGCTACTGATGCTACTGCTGCTGCTGCTACTACTGCTGCTGCTATTGCTACTGCGGCTACTGGTGCTTCTACTGATACTACTGCTGCTACTGCTACTACTGCTGCTGCTATTGCTACTGCTGCTACTGGTGGTTCTACTGCTGCTACTGCTACTACTGCTGCTGCTATTGCTACTGCGGCTACTGGTGCGTCTACTGATGTTACTGCTGCTACTGCTACTCCTGCTGCTGCTATTGCCACTGCTTCTACCACCTCTGCTACTGCTGCTACTTCTGCTACTGGTGCTGCCACTGCTACTGGTGCTGCTACTGCTACTCCTTTTACTTCTGCTACTGCTATTGCTACTGCTTCTACTACTTCTGCTACTGCTATTGCTACTGCTTCTACTACTTCTGCTACTTCTGCTACTGGTGCTGCCACTGCTACTGGTGCTGCTACTGCTACTCCTTTTACTTCTGCTACTGCTATTGCTACTGCTTCTACTACTTCTGCTACTGCTATTGCTGCTACTGCTGCTACTACTCCTACTGCTGCTACTTCTGCTAATGCTAACACTTCAGCTCCACCATAAGTTTTGCTTTGCTTGGCCATTAGCATTGTGTCAAAGCTCTACCTGCTACACAGAGTGTGTTGTTTTGAGAGTGAAGAGCAGCGTCTTTATTCTAGTTTTCCCTACTGTACCATATTAATCGATTATGTGTAAGTACAATAGCTTTGGTCCAGTTTTTCCGCAAGTACTCTTAAATTGTTACTAGTGGTTGTACTAAGTGATCCTCTAATTACACATCTTGCTTTTGTTAACATTGTGAACATAGTCACTGTAGCTAGCCAGCTAGAGTTTCTGCTAGCTAGTAGCTTCTTGACTTCATAAATCTTAGTAAAATAACCTGGTGTCTAGTGGAGGCCATATGCAACCAAAATCTACTTTATTTCTCATTGTTTCAATTCACGAGATATAATGAAAGTGTGCGTCAGCCGTGAAACACTGATCTCTGCGATTCTTGAGATTGTATGCTGCCATTGGAAGTGACGCAATGCGAGTGCAACAAGGCCAGTATAGCAGCTTTCATTGATTTCAAAAGAAGCATTCCCTCAATGGCTTATGCCTGACGGCAACGCCGGACACCCAATGGCAGTAGTGTCCCAGGGCCGTAATGCTGCGGTTGGTGCTACTTCTACTGATGCTACTGATACTACTGCTGCTGCTGCTGTGTGGGATGTGGGGACAGAGAGGGAGCAGGAATACAAATCTACAGCCATTAGGAAGCCCAGCTGTTGACCTCCACAAAGGCAAACAGTCCATCCTTTACAGAGTCAGGGAAAGTCTTGAGCTGGGTCGAGCTGCCTACTTTACTTTACTGTACTGTACTTCTCCATGTCATTCCCTAACGTGTCCGAGAGCATCTGGTTTACGAGAATCGGAATTCATCTTTGATTTTGCTCCTGTGCTTGGCCTGCACCCGCTATTCCAGATGGAATTCCCTCTCATGCTGGGAACAGGAGTATTCCCACCCCAGCGGCTGTCTCTCCTTCCAAAACATGGGCGATGATGAAGATATAAGATAAATCTAAATTAGAATGAATTAGAAGAGGCGAAAGCACTCCAGCGTGACGAGTCTAGAGACAGGGTCTGGTCACTGTGGGCCCTTCCAAAGTTACTTGTCTTCTCATGAATGTGATCTGTGAAAAATTAAAAGCTGATTATTTCCTGGAGGGAGAAGCTAAGTGCTTGGCCCCCCAATCCCGATGCTGGCGCTGATGGATGAGGCCTCAGCCTGCACTACAAATCTGTCTGTTCCCACTGACTGCCAGCAAAGAAAACACACCCCACCCTCCCGCTGCTACGGGCCTAAGTGCCTCCCTTATCAAGATGCCATCTCTTAATTCATTTTACTAAAAGCCTCAGCAGCTCTTCACAGAAGGGATGTCATATTGTTTCATAAATAAACAAGAAACAAACTTGACTGCAGGGCCCAACTGCAACATATGCCCGCAGCACCAGACAGCATCAGACTGACTAGGATTTATGGGTTCTTTGCTATCAGGATGGAGGTGGGAAAGTGTCATATGTTTCGCAATCCACTGTTCCACTTCTCAACCATGCTACGATACGATATGCACCAAAGACTGCATGAAGGACATTGGAGTCACCCTGCCTCTCAGCCTTCCTGTGAGAAATGCCTCCCGCCCTTTCAGTCTTATTAATCTTAGAGAGCAGAACACCGGGCAGCTGGAGGTTCTGAGGTAGAGCACAGATGCAGAGTACATGAGTGTAGAACGATGGCAGGGATTTTCACATACTGGCCCATTCTCATGTGTCGGGAGGCTTTTCCCCTTGTCTCTGCACCATTTGGAAGGGCTACAGTCGCAATTTGTCCTCTCTGATTGGTTCGGCAGTACGGCGAACAAAGGTGCTCAGCCTCACCATTCTGTCCTTTTGTGTCCCATATGTCAAAAGTCTGCTGCACAAATAATACAGCAACTGCAAAGAACAAAGAACAAATAGCAAAAGCCATTATCTGGAAGTAGAATCGCTGTCATTTTCCTGGCCGCAATCATAACTCTAATTATAGAAAGTTGCTTTGTAAGCATGTAGATTACACAATGTTAATTACCTGTGCACAATGTGGCTAACGCATGTTCAAATGCCACTCGTCATTGTTCCTTTCTCACAAAGCAGCCCAGGTTTCTCCTCCTGCCATATGTAGAGCTATGCCAGGTCCCAGGGTGGTTCGCTTTCCGTAAAGCCCAAACTCAATCTCATCATTCCTATCATGAATAACTTCCCTAATAATGTTAATTAATCATCTTTAACATGTACTGTGTCACCTGACATTACCCTCTACGGGATCGGTGTCCCGTATACTGACGGTTGAGCTAATGTGCGCTAATGTGATTAGCATGACTGTTGTAAGTAACAGCAAACATTCCAGGACATATACATGTCTTATATGGGCAGAAAGCTTACATTCTTGTTAATCTAACTGCACTGTCCAATTTGCAGTAGCTATTACAGTGAAAAAATACCATCCTATTGTTTGAGGAGAATGCACAACAACAAAAAACGTATCACGGCAACTGGTTTGATATATTCACCTCTGAAGGAAAATAATGTACTTACATTCAGTAATCTTGCTCTGATTTGTCATCCTAAGGGTCCCAGAGATAAAATGTAGCATAGTTTTGTTTGATAAAATCAATTTTTTAATATTCAAATGTAGGAACTGGGTTCTACAGTTTGAACCCCTGCTGTCCCCCCCCCCCCCCCCCCCCCCGGGAGTGTATAAACTTACATTTCGTATTACCATATCATTTCTGTATGTTTCTATAGTTATGTACTTCAAAATGTATCAATTGAGCAATTCGGCACATTTGGGCAGACTTGATACAAAATAGTTTAGTATTGAAATGCTTCACTGGATCAATCTGAAACTTTACACACACACTGCTGCCATCTAGTGGCCAAAATCTAAATTGAGCCTAAACTGCAATATTATAGTGTGGCCCTTTCTCTTGCATTTCAAAGATGATGGAACAAAAAAATAAATAGAAAACGCATGTTTTTTTGTTTGTATTATCTTTTACCAGATTTAATGTGTTATATTCTCCTACATTAATTTCACATTTCCACAAACGTCAAAGTGTTTCCTTTCAAATGGTATCAAGAATATGCATATCCTTGCTTCAGGTCCTGAGCTACAGGCAGTTAGATTTGGGTATGTCATTTTAGGCGAAAAATTGAAAAAAGGGTCCGATCCTTAACCAATACGCATGTTCTGCATGGTTCAAACTGATGAACCTCATCCTATAACCTGCTTCCTCTCATTACTCAAGCCTTGACTATTACATCATCAATTGTAGTTAGTGCTGTTAGAATGAGGATTTTTCATCCAGGACTATCCTCCTGCTGAGACAAGTGGGGCCTTCCCTGGTCCCGGGACACTTTCTGCAATTCCACCAACTAGATACCGAGTTAACCCTTTCACTGCTATGAACGTGTTCTTGGCCCATAAGCATTTGTATGTGTCACTATCCTAGCTTCCATGGGCAGACAAAGCACAGACACAGGCACGGCAGCTATGGGCCTTGGGTTAGGGCTTTTAAGGGTTCTATACTACTCCGCTAAAGACAGGCTTAGCAACCCAAGCTCAGGGTAAATCACTCCTATTTCAAGGGTAATGGAAATAGCCATTAGACGCTCTACACCACCAACATCAAGCCTCCCACACAGACTGCCACAGACAAATAAAGCCAAGGTGTTTTTGCTTTCAGTATGCTCCCCATTAGCCTTGATTGACACATAAGACTGATGTGCGTTTATAAGACATCAAAAGATTTCAACAGCCGCACAAAATGATTTTCCTCCTCAGGCATAACAGCCATAATCATTAATCACCGTAGCTCTGCACTTTACCGACCCATTTTGGCAAATTAAATCCCCAGAATAATATCTTCATCATGGATCTATTTCTTTCTATAGTCTGACACCAGCGACTCTCTGAAAAGCTTCTACAGTCTCTCTCACCAGCGTCTCTCTCACCAGCGTCTCTCTTACCAGCGTCTCTCTGGGTGTGAAAGCAGAGCGAGGTGCCTGCCAACTCAGTGAGACCTAAAACAACATGGCAACAAAAAGTGACATCAGGAATGGGAAAGTGTTTCAGATGCACTTTGTGGAGGACAGAGGGTTGTAGCCAGGCACGGCTTCTTCCTACTGCGAGTGACAACACTGGAACCTCAGTCTGCTTTCCATATCCTCATTTGATCCATTTCACCACACAAATACCACATATTGGTATGGTTTCTGCATGCTCACAGAAGGCCAGAACATCTATCTAAATGGTAATGTATATACATACGGCAGGAATGATGTTATAGTGTCTTAGTTTACTGATTTTTTTAGTTTGACACAAGTTAATCAATAAAACACAATGTTTTGCTGTATTAGAATAATTCCATCAAAGATACGGTGTAAATACTATTCCCTAGCTAGAAGGCAAACATTGATGTACTTTCCTATAACCTCTGTTTGAGAAGCGTATATCCCCACCACACCTGTCAGAGAGAGCCTGAAGTGAAATACACAATGTATAGAAACACACAAGGAGACATGACTGGAGTCCTCCGCTAGGCAAACTGGGCCACCGCCACGTTTCCTCCTAACATCTCATTCACTTTAATCTCCAACTGATCCCCTTCATCTTCTATTCACACACTTTCTATGCACATAACGTGGATTATGGTAAATTACTGAGTATTTGTCTTACAGGTGAAGTTGGCCATGTTGTTTTCCAGTATAACAAAGGGAAGCCTTCTGGCTCAGTTCTGTCTGAGTAAAGTTGTGTTGGGTCAGAACAGGAATTCTCAATCATAGTCCATAGAGCACCGTGCTATTGAGCCTTATATGTAATGTTTCCTCTTCTATGAAGGTATCTACATCTAACAGGTTGTCTGTTTTACCTACAACATTTAGTACTTTATGACCTCTCTATTACCAACCGGGGAAGATTATATAATATAACAAAATAATATAGGTCATTTAGCAGACGCTTTTATCCAACGCGACTTTCAGTCAGTCGTGCATTTTATATACAGGTCGTCCCAGGAATTGAAACCACTATCATGGCGTTGCAAGCGCCATGCTCTACCAACTAAGCTACAGAGGACCAAGATTCAACACACCTAAACCCACACCTGACCTAGTGTAACTTCAAGCTCCAGCAAATAACAAGTACACAGCAAATCTGTGACATGTGACACATCACGCATTAACAACTGCCACCACCGTACACACAACAGGAAATGTCAGACAACCAGCATGTGCTCTTCATCCCATCTCCCCAGTGATGGACAGGTGCAGTGGGCCTGAACATGCTTATGTGCTTCTACAGCCTTCCGTCTGCCATGGTGATCTGTGTTCAGACTGGAGAACGGAGCACATCATCTCTCCATGAGGGTTCCATCACATGTCCCTAATCCAGACAGATACGTCACACACAGGAGCAGGCACGGCTGCTGCACTATGTCTCTAACTACAGCTATCACAGACATACTGTAATTAACCAGACTGACTGATTTGCGCTTGCGTAAAATGCATTCATATTATCCAGATTAAAAATAAGCATCTATTCATGTAATTAGCTAGCATGGCACACAAGCTTAATTAAAGTTAATACATGATGATACCCCAAAATCCAGAGATTACAAATCTCATAGGTTATCTAGTTAATTAGAGTGCAGGCACAGGCGGAGTATTCTTGCTGCAGTGGCAGTCAGAGCTTCTCTCTGTCTGCACCAATTAGAACACAGGGTCAAAACCAGGATGTGTGCATCCAAGTGAACCAACACTTTTGCTTTGTCCCCTTGGGGTGTGTGTGTGTGTGTGTGTGTGTGTGTGTTTCTGGGTGTGTAATTCCTACCGCCACAAACATCTTGTTCCTTTCTAAACACTCACTTACTGGCTTTTTCCTCCCCATGTTGAGTAAAATGACACAATAGTACTTGGCAAGTTAAATTGGTAATTACAGAGCCTGTCATCTTTATTCTCTTTCCACAGTATTTGTTTTTTACAACGTTACAAAAGGACATTTCCTGATTCATGCCTCTGTGTTGATCCGAGTGCGGCAGGCAAACAATGGGGACGCTGAACTGAATATTCATTGTGTTGCAGTGAGCAGAACATTCACACTTGACAATATAAAATTTCCACTCACGCATCGTGACATTATCAACTGGCTAATTACAGTACAGTAGCAGGGAGGGTGATTAGGCTGACTTGGTGGTGAGTAGCTAATGTGTTGTCATCATTTACATTTCACATTTTAGTCATTTAGCAGATGCTCTTATCCAGAGCGACTTACAGTAGTGAGTAAATACATTTTTGCACTGGTCCCAAGTGGGAATCGAACCCACAACCCTGGCAATGCAAGTGCCACGCTCTACCAACTGAGCAACACGGGACCCTTTGGGGTTAAATTAGAGAGTGTAACCCGAGGCTTTCTGTGACACTGCCCTTGTTACTGTGTCCTCCTGACCCCCTGAGCATTTAGATACACACTCAAACTACACCACTAGCTACAAAAGGAAGGAGTAGAGGAGAGAGGAAGAAATCAAATCTGGCTCAACTCATTCCACATCTGATGGGATTCTGAATGTCCTGACCTTCCTCGCTGGGTCTGAACGCATCAGAGGGTGTGACCTGAGTTCATGACGTCTGAACCTGGTTGGTTCCCCATCATCCTCTGTGACCTGAGAGCGGGTGGGTGTGGGCTGAGAGATGTCGGGGAGGCTAGGTGGGAAAGGGTATGGAGGAGTAGGAGGAGCAGTGGGTGGAGGGGGCAGGACATGGGGTCTAGGGTCAGGGGGCCCAGAGGTCTCTCTCCCCACTCCTCTCCCTTTGTGACCACCAGCAGTACATTATACATTCTCAGGGAAGAGCAGGCCTGCTTGCCATGGAAATAGATGTAAATGGAATACAACTTTACAGTAAGATAGTTGGTGAACACTACACTAGATAAAACTATTCCAAGTTCCCTTACAAACAACTGCAATTCAAAATGTATATGTTTTGTATTCAGTCTAGAGGAGCTTGATAGTGAACTTGACTTCAACCAGGAATTCAACAAGATTCTATCCCTTCACAAACCACAACACTTATGCATAGTTCCGAGTCCCTATCCTATTAACACTAGTGACCAAAATGTACCTCATACACAGGAGGTTGGTGGCACCTTAATTGGGGAGGATGGGCTCGTGGTAATGGCTGGAGCGGAATTGGTGGAATGGTATCAAATATATTAAACACATGGTTTGATGTCATTCCATTTGCTCCGTTCCATACATTATTATGAGCCGTCTTCCCCTCAGCAGCCTCCACTGGCCTTATACATATTGTAATTCAAGATTGTATAGCTAATTCCAGATTGAATAAATAAATTATACGAATAAATGAGATAAATTATAAAAGATAAAACACCCATGTGCAACATTGATTACAGGGTTTGGAGTGGCCTTTGATACATTTTTTTGTTTTTGTTATCCTTAAAAGCTTTCAGACTGGGTCCAGAGAGACAACATAGAGAGTGCCGTGATACCAAAAAGGCCAGTTGTGACCGTGGTCATGTCTTTGCGGGTAAACACCCTTAACAGAACAATAAAAAGAGAGATGATGGAGAGTCTCTGTTCAATCTGCAGTGCTAGCAGCACAAAATACACCTCAATAGGGAGTGCTCGTTTGCTCTGGCTATCTTCAAAACACTTTCTTAACCTTAATCAAATAGATTCTCTTTTCCTTGAAAAACAGGGGTTATGTGCATGTAGGATTTAAAGTGTTCATTTTCAGACACTGTTGATGAAAACATTAATCTGAATCTGGGAGGATAAAAGCTCTTACTCCAACTAAATAATGATATGTTGTAGTTGTATCGAGAGGACCAAACTGTTGTGTGGGAAGGTGAAGGATTTCTTTAATGTCATCTTTTTCATCACTTTTACTGATCAAAATAAATAACTATAAATACTTTAAGATCTCGCAATAATAAACAACTTATGACGAGTTGATGCATTGCACCATATTTTTTTGATACATGGTACATAAAAACACAACTTCTAATCAATTCACTTTCATATATAATTTAAAGAGCCTCCCGAGGAACAGCACTGCAATTATCAAACATGAAATAAATAATCCTGGAGGACATATCCATAGACTTCTGATGATTCATAAAGAAAGTTATTTCTCCAAAATAAGGTTACTGGAGGGAAGAGAAAAGCGAATAGTGTTATTTAAGACTAAATGCAATGCCAATCCCCACATCCGTACATCTCTACTATTTTTTAGGAAAGATCAGATGAGAGCTCTGCAGGGGTAAAATAGGTCCTTTACCCCCCCCAGAAACAAGGAACAGTAATTTGGGCCAATCTCTCAGAGGGATTGTATGTTTGACAGGAGTAAATGTATTCCAGAGGTTACTATTACAAGCAGACGATTACTTCATGCTGTTCCATTTAGGTCATGCAGACCCAAAAGACTGAAGGAAAGAGAGAGAAGATAATCCATCAATACAGTGTGTTGGAAAAGTGTGTGTGCCCCTCCACATACTCTGTGTGTGTTCGGAGAGAGTGAGTGTGCAGGCATACCTGTGTGTGTGTGTGTGTGTGAGTGTGTGTGTGTGTGTGTGTGTGTATTTGTGTGTGTGTGTGTGTGTGTGTGTGTGGTTGAAGCCATTTTTGTAGAAGCAACAAAAAAAATTATGTTGGAAGAAAATAGACAAGAAATTGCCTCGAGGCACACTGGATTGATACGCAATTGCACACGCACGCACACACACACACACACACAGAGATGAGCGTGCGCACACTCACACAGACACACACACAGACAGACACAGACATACATAGGGCATTCCTGTCTCCTGCCCTTTATGTAAATAGATGACCCTGCCTGATGATCCTGACTCTACATCGCAATAAGTATAGAGGACCAGAAGAGAGGAGAGGAGAGGAGAGGAGAGGAGAGGAGAGGAGAGGAGAGGAGAGGAGAGGAGAGGAGAGGAGAGGAGAGGAGAGGAGAGGAGAGGAGAGGAGAGGAGAGGAGAGGAGAGGAGAGGAGAGGAGAGGAGAGAGCAGCGTGGGAGGAGAGGAGTACGACCCCTGCACACTCATCCATCTTAGTTACATATACGGATGGAGGCCAGCCCCAGCCTCCACAACACCCTGCACTGTTCTATTAGATTAAAGGAACTAATAGAGCACATCAGGAAATATTGAAAAAATCACAGGAAAAGAAAAAGCACATGGGGTTGAGGTGAAGGTGATGGATTGATGGGGGGTGTTGCTTCTCTTGTTCTGTGGTGGCCAGGGTTGGCCGATATTAGTAATGACCTCACTACCGGCAGCTGAACTTTGATGTGTCAGGTGAAGGTGAGTGGACCAGGTCACGTCTGAGAGCTGGAGGGGGGACAAACAAAGAGGCATGGCTAGGGCTAGGGCTAGAGCATCAGCGCGTGATCTTTCACTCAGTCACCCCACGGCAGGCAGGTGGCTGAGTGTGTTTACGGAGCTGTCAGTCACACGGTCAGGCAGACCAGCCTCTCCCTGGGGACCTGGGCCACCACGATGGGAAAATAATAGCCCCCTCTGTCAGAGCTCTGGGGGACAGGGCCCTGACAGACACCGCAGGGAATTAGAGCATGTCCCCCGGACTGCCCTGTCCTGTCACACACTTAAACACAACCAGAATGGACACACAGGCAGGACATGGGAGTAAAAACACCACCATTGATCATTTCCAGTGGTACTTAAGTAAAAATACTACTTAAGTCGTTTTTTGGGGTATCTGTACTTTACTTTACTATTTCTATTTTTGAAAACATCTTACTTTTACTTCACTACATTCCTAAAGAAAATAATACATTTTCCCTGACACCCAAAAGTACTTGTTACATTTTTGACAGGAAAATGGTCAAATTCACACGCTTATCAAGATAACATCCCTGGTCATCCCTACTGCCTCTGATCTGGCGGACTCACTAAACACAAATGCTTTGTTTGTAAATGATGTCTTAGCGTTGGAGCGTGCATTGGCTATCCGTCAATACAAATAAATACAAATTGTGCCGTCTGGTTTGC
>NC_140013.1:34567289-34732289 GCF_964263955.1 Coregonus lavaretus | reverse complement strand
AATCTGCTAATGTTCTCCTTTGGCTGCTACACACCTACATTCCTAGTCGGCCTGATAAGCCTCAGATTTACCATGGAGGTATATCTGGTCCGCCTCTCTGGATTATAGAGATTTACCCAGGCAATGAGAGATACAGCCAGGGTTTCACTGTGGGCACACCCGCCTGCCATGTTCCAACAAACACACATACGCTTGGCAAAATAATAATGTGAGATTCATTCTCCTCATATCTCTCTCTCTCCCTCTAGCTTCCATCCTGTATCTGTGCTTGTGTTTCGGGACCATTCAGCTCCATTGTGATCCAATATGTTATGGTTGCAACACCAATAGACAGGGCCTAGAAACCTGCAGTGGACACAGCCCAGCTATGTTGACAGACAGGGCAGATTAAGAAGACTACACCTGAGAAATATCCTCAGGACAACTAATCAGGCAGCAAATATTTGCACTGACAATAAAATAAGGGGAGAACAGAAGACTCACATCAATCAATAATGTAATGGAATTACAGGTGGTGTGCAACATAGCCTCTCAGTGTTCAAACCTCTTGTAAAACCATTACAAAAACCGAGATGCCCTCTCCATAGCAAAAAACCTAATCGCATTATTTTGCCATAAATAATGCCTACTCAAATATTATTGGAATTCAATGAGATTCACATGTAACAAGATGGATATTCCATTACCTTGGTGAGAGCTCTACACCTCAAAGCCCGGCAGGCAATAAAAAGGAGTCAATTCTATAATCAGATTGGTGTCTTGTACTTTTTACAGCATATTAAAATGTATAAATATATTCTATTGACTTGGATCTTTGATAAAACTTTACTTTCCAGTGTAGAATTTCTGTCTGCACTTCAGACCTTTGTTGCTATTAAGAAAAATGTGCTCAAAAAAATTATTGTAATAGTCTCTCTAGACAGACGGTTTGCCTCCCACAACGTAACCAATGTTTATAGTGCTGTTGCCCTAGAAACAATGACTTTCGTTAGTTGTTGTTTTCAGCCATGGAGGGCAAGGCACCTGCAACTCATGGATCACTAGTAAAGTCAACTTAGCAGAGTCATGACATGACCGAAAAGCAGGGGTTTACAGGCTAGTGTTCACAGTCCAGTGGAGGAGGTCAGAGCAGCACCGAGAAGGAGAAAAGAGAAGGTGAGGACAGACTGATGGGAAATCAGGATATGGCTGTTCAGGTCTGTAGAAGGCGTGTTTGGATCCATCAGGAAAGTGCCTCCAAAGTGCTGAACTCAGTGAAGTGAGTAACATATTCCTCTAAGATCACACCAGGGCCTGATTGCATGAGGAAGCAGAGCATGGGTAAAAAAAACAGGGATTTCACAGCAGACTGACTGGTCCACCTGGCCACAGAAATCCCTGCAGACCTGTTTTAATCCTAATCCAGAAAGAATACAGGCGGTGGGATTAGTAGTGGTCACACTTTGGTGGTCTCAGAGCAGAAGCTCCTAAAAGTTTGGCACAAACAAAATCCACACACACACACACGCACACACACAAATGCACACACACACACACACACACTCAAACACTTGGATGAATATATGATGTGCCATAGATTAGCCTAATTATACTGTTGTAAACCTCAGTGCCAGTATTATATGTCATTTAATGTAGCTGCCATGCACAGGAGATTGGTGGCACCTTAATTGGGGAGAACGGGCTCGTGGTAATGGCTGGAGTGGAATCACTGGAATGGTATCAAATACATCAAACACATGGTTTCCAGGTGTTTGATGCCATTCCATTTGCTCCGCTCCGGTCATTATGATGCCACTGCTGCCATGGCAAGGTCCCCTGAGGGAAGAGAAATACATCACAGTAGAGTTGGCTGCTCTGTAGCTTAGTGTTGAGCATTACTAGACAGAGAGACACAGATAAATTATCTGCCCTTGCTCACATGACATATATACTGAACACAAATATAAACGCAACGTAAAGTGTTGGTCCCATGTTTCATGAGCTGAAATAAAAGATCCCAGAAATGTTCCATACGCACAAAAAGCTTATTTGGCAGTATGTCCAACCGGGCTCACAACCGCAGACCACATGTAACCACGCCTGCCCAGGACCTCCACATCTGACTTCTTCATCTGCGGGATCGTCTGAGCCCAGCCACCCGGACAGCTGATGAAACTGTGGATTTGCAAAACCGAAGAATGTCTGCAAAACTGTCAGAAACCGTCTCAGGGAAGCTCATCTGCGTGCTCGTCGTCCTCACCAGGGTCTTGACCTGACTGCAGTTCAGCATCGTAACCGACTTCAGGGGGCAAATTCTCACCTTCGATGGCCACTGGCATGCTCGTGAAGTGTGCTCTTCATGGATGAATCCCGGTTTCAACTGTACAGGGCAGATGGCAGACAGCGTGTATGGCATTGTGTTGGCGAGCGGTATGTTGATGTCAACGTTGTGAACAGAGCACCCCATGGTGGTGGAGGGATTATGGTATGGGTAGGCAAAAGCTACGGACAACGAACACAATTGCATTTTGTCAATGGCAATTTGAATAAACGAGATCCTGAGGCCCATTGTCGTGCCATTCATCCGCCTCCATCACCTCATGTTTCAGCATGATAATGCACGGCCCCATGTCGCAAGGATCTGGACACAATTCCTGGAACCTGAAAATGTCCCTGTTTCTCCATGGCCTGCACAGTCACCAGACATGTCACCCATTGAGCATGTTTGGGATGCTCTGGATCGACATGTACGACAACGTGTTACAGTTCCCGCCAATATCCAGCAACTTCGCACAGCCAGTGAAGAGGAGTGGGACAACATTTCACAGGCCACAATCAACAGCCTGATCAACTCTATGTGAAGGAGATGTGTCACGCTGCATGAGGCAAATGGTGGTCACACCAGATAGTGACTGGTTTTCTGATCCATGCCCCTACCTTTTTTAAAGGTATCTGTGACCAACACATGCATATCTGTGAAATCATGTGAAATCCATAGATTTATTTCAATTGACTTATTTCCTTATCTGAACTGTAACTCAGTAAAGTCTTTGAAATTGTTGCATGTTGGGTTTATGTTTTTGTTCAGTGTACATCAACATAAAACTCACTGCTCAGTGATACACAATGCTATGGAGTTCTACAGTACACACGATAAAAGACATCTCATTTGTACATTGCACTCAAAGCAAACCACACATTGATAACCTGCAAAGCAATCACATACAGATGCTATAGGCTATGGTTATAATGGGAGACACATCTAAGCAAGGTTATTCTTACTGTAGATAGTGGATAAATGTATTGAGATTGTATTTGAAATTCAAAGCCTTCTGTAGTTGTAGCTCAATGTATTGATTGTCTCATAGTCCCCAATGCAATTCCCGGTGAGATCCATGACTTTCAACGCAGCAAGCTACCTTGTTGGATATGTGGGTATGTATGTATGTGTATGTGTATGTATATATATACAAGGCAAAGGGTGGCTATTTGAAGAATCTCAAATATAAAATATATTTTGATTTGTTTAACACTTTTTTGGTTACTACATGATTCCATATGTTTTATTTCATAGTTTTGATGTCTTCACTATTATTCTACAATGTAGAAAATAGTAAAGCTAAAGAAAAACCCTTGAATGAGTAGGTGTTTTAAACTTTTGACTGGTAGTGTGTATATATATAAATGTATATATTTACAAAAAAATATATACGGGGGAATGGAAATTATGCAGACAATTACATTGATGGAAGCTACAATCTGTCTATAATATTAAAGCTGATCTACCCCCTAAATGTTTTTTAAATAAAAGCTACCTTGTTGGATATGGTAATTGCAAATCACCACATTTATGAATTAAATGGATATGATATGTAGACATTTTAAATAAAGCAATACACATCTTTTCATAATACAGGCACAGAGTGATATACATCCTCCGGGTATATTTTTATATAAGAAGTGACTCAATGTTTATTTGGATATTTATTTGGGAAAATATTTATCTTAGGACAAAATGAAACATACAAAATCCATTGAATAATCAGATATTGAAAACGAGAGAACCGTAAAGATAAAGATTACGCTGGAAATAATCCATCTAACATATATAAATTACGTGCAAATAGACCGGAGTCTTTGCTACAATGACAGTCAGTCATATTTCATTTAATTCCCTTTCATGACACGACACTCCAAGTGGACAGTTGCAGAAACTTTCAGCACCTAACGAAGAGGACAGCTCCGGCGGCATACATTCCGTGAATATAAAATGCAGCTTGTTCAGGTGAGCTCAGACTTGACTGACTGAATAGTCAACTCTTTACACTTTAAACTACGATGGCTATTTGTATTTGGTTCAAATGGACATTCTATTATACATCCTCGTTTACATGCAGAGGTATCGTACAGGCTACCATGGGGACCACGGACTGCGGACGATAGAAAGATGCCAGCTCTGTGCTTTTACGCCAGCTCGTGCTGCCTTCACTAAGAATGATCAATAATGATTTTCTATTCACCAATTATTCACAGTGATGTAAGATTTCACAAGAGTGACAACAAGTGCGAAAGTTTACACGCACGATAAATGACAGTGGCATAAATGCCTATTACAAAACATGTGCTGGATGTATCAGATTTCACAATAATTAAAGTTTAAAATTAAAGCAAAAGGCCAGGGGATGTATCCGTACAGCCATGATGGGGCTACAGCACAGTATGCTTCTCAAGCTGCTGTTAATACAGTGTCCACACCTGAATATGTTTTAACCAATATGTATGTAGGCCTATGTACATTTGCCTAGCCTACAGTTCCTTTTGAGATATAGTGAAGTAGCCAATAACGGATAGCCTTATGGTCGCGAGGTGCTTTCTTTTGATTCTTAAAAAATAAAAAAAATAATCATCTAATTAGGAATATACGTTAATGTACTGAAATGTTCCGTTTTAGAAAGAGGACTATTGTGTAAAGACAAACACCATTAAAACATTGCCCAGGCAGGCTACATAGCCGAGCGACAAAAGAGGAACGAACGCATGCTTTACACTACTGCACTAGCTGCATCTCATACCGTGAGCAAACCATCAGTGCAGCACACACGTAAAACTCACAAATAAATGACAACTTACCCACTTTTTCAATTTCTGCTGTAATATACTGGTCTGTGTGATTGTCTAAATCAAAATAAGAATTGGTCCATGCTCTTATGAAGATGTGGGAAACTTTCCTGTGTAACCCACCTTACCTCGCAGCGCAAACACCATATAATAGCAAATTAAAACTATAACTGCAAACTGGACGAGTTGAGCGGATATCGGTACTTCTTCTCTGCTTGTAAAAACAAAGGAGCGGATACTGGAACCAAATCAGTTCTTTGGAGAAGCCTAATCCTCGAGAAGATGGGAATCCTGGACCACTACAGTTAAAGCGGAGATGGAACAGCAGCCCATACAAATATGTCCATGACTCTTCGCTTCTCCTGCAGCGGAGCGCGTAGCCAGCCAGCCTCCCTGGGTCCTAAAGCTGCGCTAAAACCTCTCTCTGCCACAGGAGGAGTAAAACAGTGAGTCCTATTTGATCTGACTGGAGTGGGTGGTTTATTGTGAAATTAATGTACATTCTGAATTTTGACTTGTCTAAATGGTCACCAATAGTGGATGTTCAACATGGGAAACGGGAATTATAAGCTCAAATCCATTCTCCGTGGTAGGCTATTTATAAACCTGGGCTGTGATAATAAGGTCTGTGATAGGCCTAGGCTAATGTGAACCTGCAGTAGCCTAATCAAGACCTGAAACTAGCATTAGTTATGGCTGTTCTCGCCTGTCTTCTACGATTCTATCTTTTGTGTCGACGTGACTTGAGTAATAACATCAAATCAAATCCTGCATCTACACTACTCGAAGAGCTCTATGTGTCTGTCACATAAATTGCAAATGTGCAATAGGGAACTATGTCATCATCTTGTTGTTTCTCATGGCAACCTCCTGTATGATCAAACCGCTTAGAAATGGAGGGGTGTGGGGAGCAGGATGGGCCAAGTACGTGTTAGTTCACCCATGTAATGATAGTGTGACCATTTCCTTTTTTCTAACTAATCCCAGAAAATATTTAAAATGTATGAGTCATTTATATACAAAAACTCATAACCAGTTCAAGATGAAAATCCACATGAGCTCAGGATCAAAACTACAAACATGTTGAAAACAGAAACACACACTCATGTCCACTTTCAGGCATGCTTGCACAAATTTACAGCTAGTAAATTACCAGATTCCCCCAGGCACAAATCTAGGTATTTGGGAGGAAATAGGCAAAATATGGTTTCTTCAAGATCCTGGTCATTGTCAATTATAAAGGAGAGTTAAGGTTAAGCATGAAGTTTACTAATTATAATAACTGCCACAATTAGACTATTCAATAAAATATGCTTTACATTTTTTACATGTAGCCTTCTGGCTGGAAAATACTTTTTTGGATGAACATGTTAGCTTTTAACTTGCCTTCTGCTGATAAGTCAAATCATGCAACAATAAAATATTATATTTGGCCACAAAATGTAATGTGCATTTATGTATTTCCATCATAGCTTTGGACCAGTCCTTCAATTCATGCATTATTCTTCCCATCTCTTCTCTCCCTCTGTTTGTAGATTGAATATGAAGTCATTTCGCACTCAAACATTTTTTACAATCTCATGTATTTCTAGAAGAATAACTAAGGATGAGACCTCCCCCTTCTGTCAATCACTTTAAGGCTGGCTGTTTTAAAATGTATCGGGTCGACGTGTGGGGACCTGCCGGCTAACCCTCCCTACCCCTGCATTTTAACAGGCCTGTCTGGGCTGAGTGTGCTGACCAGTGTGGGAGTGGGGTCAAGTCCAAGGGGACTGGAGAATGCCAATCAGTCCTAATTATCCCCACGTACTCATCATCCCACAATGCACAGCTACACACTCCTCTATGTATATGTTGTTTATAAGGGTGTAATAGTCATTACTGGGATGGTAGTCCATTCCAAATTGATTTAATTAAATAGGGGGTCCTTTCTGCAGTGTTTTTAGATGGGTATATATTTAATTACAATTATGCTTGATAATATTGTGGTATAATTATGTTCAAGGTCCTTGTCTGGATTGCAGGTTAACATGACGAATGACTGTCAATAAGGAATCCACTGATGAGATTTGTGGGAGTATATTACACTATTAAAGCCTAACAATAAACAGAACAGGTATTGACATGAAATAAGTAAACAAGGGCATTTGTACAGTGGGGAAAAAAAGTATTTAGTCAGCCACCAATTGTGCAAGTTCTCCCACTTAAAAAGATGAGAGTGGCCTGTAATTTTCATCATAGGTACACGTAAACTATGACAGACAAATTGAGAATTTTTTTCTCCAGAAAATCACATTGTAGGATTTTTAATGAATTTATTTGCAAATTATGGTGGAAAATAAGTATTTGCTCACCTACAAACAAGCAAGATTTCTGGCTCTCACAGACCTGTAACTTCTTCTTTAAGAGGCTCCTCTGTCCACCACTCGTTACCTGTATTAATGGCACCTGTTTGAACTTGTTATCAGTATAAAAGACACCTGTCCACAACTTCAAACTGTCACACTCCAAACTCCACTATGGCCAAGACCAAAGAGCTGTCAAAGGACACCAGAAACAAAATTGTAGACCTGCACCAGGCTGGGAAGACTGAATCTGCAATAGGTAAGCAGCTTGGTTTGAAGAAATCAACTGTGGGAGCAATTATTAGGAAATGGAAGACATACAAGACCACTGATAATCTCCCTCGATCTGGGGCTCCACGCAAGATCTCACCCCGTGGGGTCAAAATGATCACAAGAACGGTGAGCAAAAATCCCAGAACCACACGGGGTGACCTAGTGAATGACCTGCAGAGAGCTGGGACCAAAGTAACAAAGCCTACCATCAGTAACACACTACGCCGCCAGGGACTCAAATCCTGCAGTGCCAGACGTGTCCCCCTGCTTAAGCCAGTACATGTCCAGGCCCGTCTGAAGTTTGCTAGAGTGCATTTGGATGATCCAGAAGAGGATTGGGAGAATGTCATATGGTCAGATGAAACCAAAATATAACTTTTGGGTAAAAACCCAACTCGTCGTGTTTGGAGGACAAAGAATGCTGAGTTGCATCCAAAGAATACCATACCTACTGTGAAGCATGGGGGTGGAAACATCATGCTTTGGGGCTGTTTTTCTGCAAAGGGACCAGGACGACTGATCCGTGTAAAGGAAAGAATGAATGGGGCCATGTATCGTGAGATTTTGAGTGAAAACCTCCTTCCCTCAGCAAGGGCATTGAAGATGAAACGTGGCTGGGTCTTTCAGCATGACAATGATCCCAAACACACCGCCCGGGCAACGAAGGAGTGGCTTCGTAAGAAGCATTTCAAGGTCCTGGAGTGGCCTAGCCAGTCTCCAGATCTCAACCACATAGAAAATCTTTGTTGAAAGACCGTGTTGCCCAGCGACAGCGCCAAAACATCACTGCTCTAGAGGAGATCTGCATGGAGGAATGGGCCAAAATACCAGCAACAGTGTGTGAAAACCTTGTGAAGACTTACAGAAAACGTTTGACCTGTGTCATTGCCAACAAAAGGTATATAACAAAGTATTGAGAAACTTTTGTTATTGACCAAATACTTATTTTCCACCATAATTTGCAAAAATAAATTCATAAAAAATCCTACAATGTGATTTTCTGGATTTTGTTTTCTCATTTTGTCTGTCATAGTTGACGTGTACCTATGATGAAAATTACAGGCCTCTCTCATCTTTTTAAGTGGGAGAACTTGCACAATTGGTGGCTGACTAAATACTTTTTTCCCCCACTGTATAAGAAGTGCAAAGAGCGAACAGCCGGGATGCTGTGTGATCGTCATGGCGGTGACCCTGTGTTTCCTAATACAGTGCTGTGGATGGTGGCGCAGTGTGTCAGATCCTGAGAGCCAGTCATAGTTCAGAACCATTTACATTCACTGGGTGTGCCTGGGACAGAACAGAAATCTGAAGAGTCAGCTGCTGAATCCATGTTTGATTTCCGAAGGACAAGTGCCTACATCTGCAACTTGCTAATGATAATACAGAGAATGCAATGAGGCACAATGGGGTCGATGGAGAATAAATACAACCCTGATCTTGACTTGTCAAAGCATACAGGTGTTGATTCAGTGAACAACATCTGGCTGCCAAAACAAGTGATAAACAATGTTTCGCCCACACATTTTGTCAGTTCATGTCGTTACACACCCTGGATGAATTCTGTATAGCTATGCTGTAGAGATTGAGTGGCGTTTTTAAACCAAAAACATGGTAATGGTATTCCACTGTTGCAGTGAAAGCTGGTTAGTGGGAGAATGTTAGAGAGTTTAATTTCTCACTGATGCTGATGGGACTTTCATGATCATATACATACTGCATGGTACCACTCTTTGAAGCAAATGAGCTACACATCGTGCACACCACCACTCTCTTTGTCCTTGAGTACTGAGCTCAGAAGGACATTTTAAACGAGTACATAGGGGAAATATTACTTGAGAAGACCTTCAGTTCTGTGGAACTGGCTTCAGGCTCACATCAGAATTCTTGTCTGTGGAATCAAAACAAGCCTGTGTGAAAGTGAGTGAGGAGTTGCAGGGGAAAAGCATGTCCAGATGGACAGAAACCAGAAGCAACTTTTCTTGAGCATTCAGGGCATCTCCCATCTGTCCTAATCTGAACAATCCTTGGATGTCGGATATACAAACATGGAAAATAACTTGTTTTTTGGAGAAAACTGAATCAACCGATGGAATATCAAAATTAAACAGAAAAATACCACATATATTGAGTGAGTAATGTTTGTGCCCCTAATAGTCAAGGTATAATCAAATCAAAGCTTTACTAAATTATGTGTACCTTACCTCTCGACTCCACTCTCTGCCCTTCACCACTTCCCCAGTGCTAAGGAAAGGACATGCACCTCTGATGAATAGGGAGCTGTTTGAGTGCTGGGTGGCTGGGTGGCTGGGAGCCCATTGGGATAAAGAGATATAATGTGTGTCAGAGGTGTCCATCTACCTGCCGTTCTCCTCTCCTCTCCTCTCCTCTCCTCTCCTCTCCTCTCCTCTCCTCTCCTCTCCTCTCCTCTCCTCTCCTCTCCTCTCCTCTCCTCTCCTCTCCTCTCCTCTCCTCTCCTCTCCTCTCCTCTCCTCTCCTCTCCTCTCCTCTCTTCTCCTCTCCTCTCCTCTCCTCTCCTCTCCTCTCCTCTCCTCTCCTCTCCTCTCCTCCCCTCTCCTCTTCTCTCCTCCTCTCCTCCCCTCCCCTCTCCTCTCCTCCCCTCCCCTCCCCTCCCCTCTCCTCTCGTCTCCTCTCCTCCGCTCTTTCTGGTTGAACAAAGAGCAGCTCCTGCCTCATAAGCTCTGCCTTTGGTGTGCTCTTTCTCCCCATCAGGCAGTTCTAGAGGAGCAGGAACTACCGTCATCCCCATGTCCTCGTCCTCTGGTTAACATGATTATCAGGCTTGATCAGGGGGCCTCTGAGCCGATTCCAGACTCTCTGGCTCCCTCAGCGTACACCTCTGCTCCTAATGGCTTGTACGATGCTGTCATCTCACCTCACGCCAAGCTCCAGCCAATCCCACTCAGCCAGGGATTGCATTTGACATGGCACAGGAACAATACTCTCTGATCGTTTCACACCCCACACACCACCAACACAAAATGTAACGATCCCTCCCAGTCTCCTTTTCTAATAGAACATTTTGTATATAGCTTCAACAGACACAAGCCATTGTGGTTAAATAATTGTACTGATCTTTCACCACATTTGTAAATGAAGACATATTACCCAGGTGCACGGTGAGTCAATTCATTCAATCTTGTTTGAAGATCATTGATTAAAAGTTAAACATAAATTAATTTGGATTCAATGGTGGCTGGTGGCAATTTAAATGGGGCGAATGGGCTCATAGTAATGGGTGGAACGGAATCAATGGAATGGTATCAAACACAAATACCTGGCTTTCCATGTGTTTGATACCATTCCATTAATTCCATTCATGATTATGAGCCGTCCACTCCTCACCAGCCTCTGCCATCACTGTAGTTGCAGCCAATTTGTGTTGAATCTGAAATTACTATAATGCAATGGATGCCCGTACAGTTTGATATGCAGAACAGAATGTAATATAATTTTACAGACGTAAGCTCTTCAAACAGCCCCAGCAGGACAGCTGCCCTCTCACAACACACACCTACCCACCTCGGAGATAAAGTAATACGCTTCTTAAAAGTCAGAGCACAGTGTTACCAGGCAGGGGGGGAAAGAGTAAGAGAATATAATGCACATCATAGCAAAAGAAATCCACCACATTCTATACTGCTCACAAATGCTCCTCAGCTCAGAACCTTAGATTGGGTTTCAATGCCGTTTTCCACAGCGCACACAAAAAATCCATGTGCCTCATCTATTTACAGTGAGGGAAAAAGTATTTGATCCCCTGCTGATTTTGTATGTTTGCCCACTGACAAAGAAATGATCAGTCTATAATTTTAATGGTATATTTCTTTGAACAGTGAGAGACAGAATAACAACAAAAAAATCCAGAAAAACGCATGTCAAAAATGTTATAAATTAATTTGCATTTTAATGAGGGAAATAAGTATTTTACCCCCTCTCAATCAGAAAGATTTCTGGCTCCCAGGTGTCTTTTATACAGGTAACGAGCTGAGATTAGGAGCACACTCTTAAAGGGAGTGCTACTAATCTCAGCTTGTTACCTGTATAAAAGACACCTGTCCACAGAAGCAATCAATCAATCAGATTCCAAACTCCCCACCATGGCCAAGACCAAAGAGCACTCCAAGGATGTCAGGGACAAGTTGTAGACCTACACAAGGCTGGATTGGGACCATCGCCAAGCAGCTTGGTGAGAAGGTGACAACAGTTGGCGCGATTATTCGCAAATGGAAGAAACACAAAATAACTGTCAATCTCCCTCGGCCTGTGGCTCCATGCAAGATCTCACCTCGTGGAGTTGCAATGATCATGAGAACGGTGAGGAATCAGCCCAGAACTACACGGGAGGATCTTGTCAATGATCTCAAGGCAGCTGGGACCATAGTCACCAAGAAAACAATTGGTAACACACTACGCCGTGAAGGACTGAAATCCTGCAGCGCCCGCAAGGTCCCCTTGCTCAAGAAAGCACATATACAGGCCCATCTGAAGTTTGCCAATGAACATCTGAATGATTCAGAGGAGAACTGGGTGACAGTGTTGTGGTGAGATGAGACCAAAATCAAGCTCTTTGGCATCAACTCAACTCGCCGTGTTTGGAGGAGGAGGAATGCTGCCCATGACCAAGAACACCATCCCCACCGTCAAACATGGAGGTGGAAACATTATGCTTTGGGGGTGTTTTTCTGCTAAGGGGACAGGACAATTTCACCACATCAAAGGGACGATGGACGGGGCCATGTACCGTCAAATCTTGGGTGAGAACCTCCTTCCCTCAGCCAGGGCATTGAAAATGGGTCGTGGAATGGTATTCCAGCATGACAATGACCCAAAACACACGGCCAAGGCAACAAAGGAGTGGCTCAAGAAGAAGAACATTAAGGTCCTGGAGTGGCCTAGCCAGTCTCCAGACCTTAATCCCATAGAAAATCTGTGGAGGGAGCTGAAGGTTCGAGTTGCCAAACGTCAGCCTCGAAACCTTAATGACTTGGAGAAGATCTGCAAAGAGGAGTGGGACAAAATCCCTCCTGAGATGTGTGCAAACCTGGTGGCCAACTACAAGAAACGTCTGACCTCTGTGATTGCCAACAAGGGTTTTGCCACCAAGTACTAGGTCATGTTTTGCAGAGGGGTCAAATACTTATTTCCCTCATTAAAATGCAAATCAATTTATAGCATTTTGACATGCGTTTTTCTGGATTTTTTTGTTGTTATTCTGTCTCTCACTGTTCAAATAAACCTACCATTAAAATTATAGACTGATCATGTCTTTGTCAGTGGGCAAACGTACAAAATCAGCAGGGGATCAAATACTTTTTTCCCTCACTGTATATGGGGAGTGTGAAAGGTTTACCATTCACCTGGGATGGGTCTGTACCCATCCCCATCTACCCAGCTAATAGTTTCTTGTATTGGAAGTTAATTCTGCAGTGGAATTAAATTATAAACCATGTCCAAACAAATTAACATCAAGCCTAGCACAGGAGCCCTCTCTATATCCAGCTCAGGTGCCACAGCTTAGATGTAATGTGCCCCCCCCCCCCCTCCCCCCCCCCCCCCCCCCCTCCCCACCATCCCCCCATTCCCATTTTAGACGCCATCAGGGTGGAGGCACAGGGGAGGGCAGATTAATGTGCTATTTGAACCTCTGTAGAGTAGAAGAATATATACAGGGAGGGTTTCATCCAACTCCCCTGAGTCACAAACAGCAGAAGATATTATCACATACATCTCACAGGAGGATTTGTCAGTTAAAACATGCATTCTCACATTCAATTACTATTTTCCCCTTCAGGAAAAATGCCTCCATGTTTCACATTGCCTTCGGATATACTGTAGCGGTAAATAGAGCTTGGTATATGTTTTGATTTCACCAAGCAAATAATCCAGAGATGAAGAAAAATGTTAACACTCCTCACGTCACCTCACAAATTCAGGCAAGCTGAGGGCTGAGGCTTGGATGTGGCTGTACTTGTGGCTATACTTGTGAGTAAGTGTCTTTCTAGACATGGATTGATTTATTGGAAGACAGCGTCTCATCCATACCTCAGGGGGAGACCAGAACAAAGCAGACAGATCAGATCAGGCCAGAGCAGACCAGACCAGAGCAGAGCAATCAAGACCAGAGCAGTCCAGACCAGACAAGACCAGAGCAGAGCAGTCCAGACCAGAGCAGACCAGAGCAGACCAGTACAGACCATTCAGACCCTGCTGCTGCACCTCAGGGAGTTCACCTCCCCAGACATTGTCCAGCTATTCATCCATCAGGAGGTAAAGACAGAGGGTCCAGCTATTGATCCATCAGGAGGTAAAGACAGAGTGTCCAGCTATTGATCCATGAGGAGGTGAAGACAGAGGGTCCAGCTATTGATCCATGAGGAGGTAAAGACAGAGAGTCCAGCTATTGATCCATGAGGAGGTAAAGACAGAGGGTCCACCTATTGCTCCATGAGGAGGTAAAGACAGAGGGTCCAGCTATTGATCCATGAGGAGGTGAAGACAGAGGGTCCAGCTATTGATCCATCAGGAGGGAAAGCAGGGAGATATAAGAGTTTAACTGATAGTCGATCCTGCTTTCCCAGGATGAGATGTTTTAATCAAACACACACACTTGGCAACAGGTTGTCCAGTTCACACAGCATGCAGCGGATATGGCCAACTGCTATGCACTACAGTGGCTGAAGGAGCTTTAGCATATTATTACTGTATATAGAGCTAGGGGTTTCCAATGACTATTCTGATGATGGATCAGAAATAATCTACCTGCTCAACAAGGGATTTAAAGGAAATCCCATCACAGACCTATGCTCTACTCTTACCCTGTTATCTGAAGATTTACCTCCTTCATTCAAGACAATCACAAAGAGATATTTTTTAAACAAAAAAAAAATCTCTACTACGAAATCTGATGCCAAATGATCTAGTTAGCTAGAGAATCCAAACTTCTAGTTCAGCAGCGTTGTGGCGTTAACTCTGTGTGAAGGTCATGACTTGTTCTTCCCCCTCTGTGTGAAGGTCATGACTTGTTCTTCCCCCTCTGTGTGAAGGTCATGACTTGTTCTTCCCCCATCCGTATCCTTCACTTAAAAGATAAACGCTGGGTGGAGGAGTCACACGCATACTAACAGGGTCCCCGGTTCAGTCGGTGCTGAGAGGGGGGAGGGATGGAGAGGGGTGGGGGGTCACGAAAACCTGTTTAATTATGCCAACAGAAAAAAGGTGCCACTTGTTAAGTAAATAAGGCCTAATGAACATGGCATCAGGAGAGTTTGTTGCTTGCAGCCTCCATAGAGCCTAATGGAAGCTGTTTCGCTCTGCTCTTCAGGGGTTTTAATCATTTAAACAGGCTAATGAGCCAATTTGGTAAAACTTTTAAACAAGAATGCATTAGAAGCCAATGGGTTATTCACAGGGAAGGCAGGGGTACCAGGTCACACCGTCTGTCTCCATCTTCAGTCTCCCTCTTTCTACTCTCTGTTTCTCCTCTCTTCCCCGTCTCTCTCCAAATACAAGGCAGACGTTGATTCAACCTCCCTCTGATGTAAATTGTCAATAACACTGCAAGCTAAGCTGGGATGCATTTGCATTCTCACAACCTCTCCATTGTGATGCTCAACTCACAGCGGCCTGCGGCGCAAGACCAAGTTCAGAGTTCATAATTCAGATTCACAGTGTGGTCCGTTATATATAGTACTGGAGAGGCAGGAGGGATACATCCTCAGCACTTGAGGTGTAGTGGCTGCAGACAGACAGACAGACAGGCAGGCAGACAGGCAGGAAGACAGACAGACAGACAGACAGACAGACAGACAGACAGACAGACAGACAGACAGACAGACAGACAGACAGACAGACAGGTAGGTAGGCAGGCAGGCAGGCAGGCAGGCAGGCAGGCAGGCAGGCAGGCAGGCAGGCAGACAGGCAGGTAGGCAGACAGGCAGGTAGGCAGGCAGGCAGGCAGACAGTGGAGGAGGAGATGGAACCAGGCAGGACCTGAACAGAACAGGTGGTTATCTGTTGCAGGATCACGTGTGAAGAGGGGCTTTGGCCCTTTGATAAAGAGCAGATGAAGGGTGAGGATAAGAAATGGTTATTGATCGACGCTCACTTTATCTGCCTCAACCCTGACGACCAGACAATGCAATCAAGCTTTGGTGGAGAGGTGCAAAGGGTGGCAATGGCTTTTCACACCACTTTATTCTCATTTCTACTCTTTTAGCATCCCCACCATCTTATGCTCCATTAGAAAATCCCACCCTTCTCCAGGTCTACCCTCTCCTCCCTCTCCTTCCTACCTGGGTATTGTGTCTGGCCTGGAGGTTACAGCAGTTTAAAGGAGTACCTCATCAACAATCCACTGGGCTAAATCCAATAAAACATGGCGGATTGGGCAAGCACAGCAGATATTGATGGCCATTGATAATTCCCAGGTCAACGTTATAGACAGTTTTATTTATTTTGATTGCATTAGACTGATACATTTTCATTTCCACACCCAAACAAATGTAGTCTATGCTATTTTACAGGACAAAGCCACATTTAGTAGAAAACATAATTACATAATTGCTCAGTATGTTGGTGTAAATTATCAGCACTGATTCAGCAGCAGGAGATTGGATCCAAACAACATATAGCACGCGCTGACCTATTGTACAGCATGCTAAATGCGTTTACACAGACACTTAGAATGGAGAGGATAGCATATGCATCTGATAACACATTACCATTCAATAAACAGAAAGCATACAGGCATCATGGGAGGAGTGTGGTTTATAATGAGGAACCATACCACTGTTCTCTGCAGTCCCTCAGCACACACAAACACATGGAAACACCCACGAGAGCACACACACACACACAGACAAACACACACACAGACACAAAAAGTTCTACAGCTGCACCATTGAGAGCATTTGACTGGCTCCATCACCGCTTGGTATGGCAACTGCTTGGCATCCAACCGCAAGGCGCTAGAAAGTAGTGTGGACGGCCCAGTACATTACTGGGGCCTAGCTCCCTGCCAGCCAGGACTTCTATACCAGGCGGTGTCAGAGGAAGGCCCTAAAAATTCTCAAAGACACCAGCCACCCAAGTCATAGACTGTTCTCTCTGCTACAGCACGGCAAATGGTACCGATGCACCAAGTCTGGAATCAGCAGGACCCTGAACAGCTTCTACCTCAATGCCATAAGACTGCTAAATAGTTAGTTAAATAGTTAACCAAATAGCTACCTGGACTATCTGCATTGCACTAACTTTTTTGACTCATCACATACTGTACACTGCTGCTACTGTTTACCATCTGTCACTTTATTCCTAGTTATACTGTATCTCGTACCCCTGCGCACCGACTCGATACTGGCACCCAATGCTCCCTCAAATTTATTTTGGCACTTAGCAAATTTCAGGTCTGCTGAGCGCAAACTTGAATGTTGTGAAAATTCTGTGCAACTACCGGCTGTGAACTGTGAACACTGATTCTGTACCTGCTTTAAGTTACAGTTTTAACAGTGGCCAAGTAGGCTACTGTGGCTGTTTGATCATAATCCAGGCCTACCAGAGTGGCCTACCATCAAAAACAAATGGAGAAAAATGCATCCCATAACATTTTAACATGGAAATAGCTGTTCTATCATTCAGCCTACAGAAGCAGCCAATGTGTGGTGTTAAATGTAGGCCTACATTACATGTGACTTTTGGGGTGGAAAAAACATGCAGGGCTTGACATTAACCTGTTTATCAACTTGTCCTTCAGACAAGGAAGTGACTGAAAATGTTGTGTTTGATGCAAGAACCCACTTTACAAAATAAATGATATATTATTCCCATACCATCACTATAGAGATTCAGACAAATTATGCTATGCTCTGGCTATTGGCTACTTAGCTTTTTCAAGACAGTCTCAAAACACAACACTTCCCCTTTAAGACATAAAAAGCTCTTTACCTGACTTGCTTTTCAAAGATGGCTAGAAACTCACACATGATGTGCTCTTGTTGGCAGGAACCACTCCCCCATTGTTGACTATAAATGAGCTATAACTGGGCTAATAACTCACTAACTAGCAAAGAATATGAACAAATGTGCACATGTGGCGACATGCAGCTCTCACAATGATCTCAAAACCAGCCATCTACTCGCGACCGCTCATACTGTAGCCTAAACACCGTCCAGTTCAAAGTGAATGGCACAGATCCATACAGTGCATTCGGAAAGTATTCAGACCCCTTGACTTTTTCCACATTTTGTTACGTTAAAGCCTTATTCAAAAATTGCTTAAAACATTTTTTTTCTCATCAATCTACAAACAATACCCCATAATGACAAAGCAAAAACAGGTTTTTAAAAATTTTAGCTAATTTATTAAAAATAGAAAACTGAAATATAACATTTACAGTGCCTTGCAAAAGTATTGTATTGGCATTTTTCCTATTTTGTTGCATTACAACCTGTAATCTAAATGAATTTTTATTTGGATTTCATGTAATGGACATACAAAAAATTGTCAAAATTGGTGAAGTGAAATGAAAGAAATAAGTGGGTTCTGTCACATGATCTTAGTATATATATACACCTGTTCTGAAGTCTGCAACACCAATAAGCAAGGGGCACAATCAAGCAAGCAGCACCATGAAGACCAAGGAGCTCTCCAAACAGGTCAGGGACAAAGTTGTGGAGAAGTACAGATCAGGGTTGGGTTATAAAAAAAATATCAGAAACTTTGAACATCCCACGGAGCACCATTAAATCCAAGAATATGGCACCACAACAAACCTGACAAGAGAGGGCCGCCCACCAAAACTCACGGACCAGGCAAGGAGGTCTTTAATCAGAGAGGCAACAAAGAGACCAAAGATAACCCTGAAGGAGCTGCAAAACTCCACAACGGAGATTGGATTATCTGTCCATAGGACCACTTTCAGCCGTACACTTCACAGAGCTGGGCTTTACGGAAGAGTGGCCAGAAAAAGCCATTGCTTAAAGATTTTTTTTTTGTTGCTGTTCACCAAAAGGCATGTGGGAGACTCCCCAAACATATGGAAGAAGGTACTCTGGTCAGATGAGACAAAAATTGAGCTTTTTGGTCATCAAGGAAAATGCTATGTCTGGCGCAAACCCAACACCTCTCATCACCCCGAGAACACCATTCCCACAGTGAAGCATGGTGGCAGCAGCATCATGCTGTAGGGATGTTTTTCATCGGCATGGACTGGGAAACTGGTCAGAATTGAAGGAATGATGGATGGCGCTAAATACAGGAAAATTCTTGAGGGAAAACTTTTTCAGTCTTCCTGAGATTTGAGACTGGGACGGAGGTTCACCTTCCAGCAGGACAATAACCCTAAGCATACTGCTAAAGCAACACTGGAGTGGTTTAAGGGGAAACATAGAAATGTCTTGGAATGGCCTAGTCAAAGCACAGACCTCAATCCAACTGAGAATCTGTGGTATGACTTAAAGATTGCTGTAAACCAGCTGAACCCATCCAACTTGAAGGAGCTGGAGCAGTTTTGCCTTGAAGAATGGGCAAAAATCCCAGTGGCTAGATGTGCCAAGCTTATAGAGACATACCCCAAGAGACTTGCAGCTGTTTTTGCTGCAAATGGTGGCTCTACAAAGTATTGACTTTGGTGGGGTGAATAGTTCTGCATGCTAAAGTTTTCTGTTTTCTTGTCTTATTTCTTCTTTGTTTCACCCCAAAAATTATTTTGCATCTTCAAAGTGGTAGGCATGTTGTGTAAATCAAATGATACAAACCCCACCAAAATCCATTTTAATTCCAGGTTGTAAGGCAACAAAATAGGAAAAATGCCAAGGTGGGTGAATACTTTCGCAAGCCACTCTACATAGGTATTCAGATCCTTTACACAGTACTTTGTTGAAGCACCTTTGGCAGCAATCACAACCTTGAGTCTTCCTGGGTATGACGCTACAAGCTCGGCACACCTGTATTTGGGGAGTATGTTCGATCGGGTTCAAGTCCTGCACGGACATTCAGAGACTGCGTTGTCTTGGCTGTGTGCTTAGGGTCGTTGTCCTGTTGGAAGGTGAACCTTCACTCCAGTCTGAGGTCCTGTGCGCTCTGGAGCAGGTTTTCATCAAGGATTTCTCTGTACTTTGCTCCGTTCATCTTTCCCTCGATCCTGACTAGTCTCCCAATCCCTGTCGCTGAAAAACATCCCCACTGCATGATGCTGCCACCACCATATTTCACCTTAGAGACGGTGCCAGATTTCCTCCAGACATGACGCTTGGCATTCAGGCCAAAGACTTCAATCTTGGTTTCATCAGACCAGAGAATCTTGTTTCTCATGGTCTGAGAGTCCTTTAGGTGCATTTTGGCAAATTCTGAGCAGGCTGTCATGTGCCTTTTACTGAGGAGTGGCTTCCGTCTGTCCATTCTACCATAAAGGCCTGATTGGTGGAGTGCTGCAGAGATGGTTGTCCTTCTGGAAGTTTCTCCCATCTCCACAGAGGAACTCTGGAGCTCTGTCAGAGTGACCATCGGGTTCTTGGTCACCTCACTGACCAAGGCCCTTCTCCCCCGATTGCTCAGTTTGACCGGGCGGCCAGCTCTATGAAGAGTCTTGGTGGTTACAAACTTCTTCCATTAAAGAATGACCTTCAATGCTGCAGATATTTTTTGGTACCCTTCCCCAGATCTGTGCCTCAACACAATCCTGTCTCGGAGCTGTACGGACAACTCCTATGACCTCATGGCTTGGTTTTTGCTCTGACATGCACTGACAACTGTGCGACCTTATATAGACAGGTGTGTGCCTTTCCAAATCATGTCCAATCAATTGAATTTACCACAGGTGGACTCCAATCAAGTAGTAGAAACATCTTAAGGATGATCAATGGAAACAGGATGCACCTGAGCTCAATGTTGTGCCTCATAGTAAAGGGTCTGAATACTTTTGTAAATAAGGTATTTCTGTTTTTTTTTATTTTGAATACATTTGCAAACATTTCCAATAATTGTTTTCGCTTTGTCATTATGGGGTATTGTTTGTAGATTGATGAGGAAAATGTTTTATTCAATCCATTTTAGAATAAGGCTATAACGTAACAAAATATGGAAAAAGTCAAGGGGTCTAAATACTTTCCGAATGCACTGTATATGGCAATGGCTATTTGCATATAGGCCTACTGCATCTCTGATTGGTTACGGCGCACCGGTCTGTGTAGAGTACAGGCCTACAATAAAATATCTTGCACAGTTAGTTTTACATACTAAATCTTGCATAGTTCGTTTTGTTTAGGTGTATTACATTGACATATTTATAATATTGCGTTGATTCGATCACAATTCCCACAGTAGAGTGAAACGTTGATAGTGTTAACTAGAGGGGAAAACTGCAGAAAGTTGAGTGAAGTTCAATCTCGTGCTTCTCTGCGCACGCTGATATTTCTTCTGCGCTGCAGTCCGAGGGGAGCGTGGGCGTGCAGTTTAGAGGGAACATTGCTGGCACCACTTGCATATTCCCAAGTTATCGTTACTCAGTGTGTATCTATTATTACATATTTAACTTTTCTCTAATTTATCTATTTTATTTTTCTCTGCATTGTTGGGAAGTGACAGTTCACGGTTAGTCCACACCTGTTATTTACTAGGCATGTGACAAATAATATTTTATTTTATTTTATTTGACACAGACACACACACACAAACACACACGAACACACACACACACACACACACACACACACAAATGCCAGATGCACACACACAAAAACACACAAATGTCTCACGTACACACACACACACACACACGCCATAAAGCAGATGTAGGCTCCAATAACATGACTTTCCTCCCGCCTCACCTTTTGGGAATACTGATGGAGTAAACCCATGTGGCGGATATCAGTTAAAATGATGTATGGCCCCAGTGTTTCCTGATTGGGCCATGGCCATGTATTTAATAACACACGTTAAATCCCTAATTAGAAGTAAATTGGGCTGCATCCTATTGTTTGCTAATCGACGCAGTGGATTGGGAGGATAAACAAGCTCGGCAGCAGAGAGATGCTGTTTAAAAAAAACGTGTATTTATTTGAACAGGAAGCTCCAGTCTTTCAGAAAGTGTTTCAGACTAGTTTGGTGTTGTTGTCTTAAATCCAAGGATTTTCACCTCTATTACAGTGAGACAAACAGTTGGCTTTTCTTCTTTTGAAAGAATTTACTATAACAGATGCAGAAAATAGATGTTCTCAAATGCATTATATTCCCAACAACGAGAGTATGTTGCTTTCAAAGTGAAAAAAAGGTTATACAAATATCATGATCCTATTCCCTCTGTAACTATGTGATTACACTTGTGATGTCACAATGGAAGGAACAAAATATTCAAATCAGTCACATTATTGGTCATAATGAAGCAGCAAAACCTTTCCGCTTTACAGGCACAGGGTCACGAATACTGCCGAGGCTGCTCCTCCTCCTTGTTCGGGCAGGCTTCGGCGTTCGGCGTCCCCGGAGTACTAGCTGCCACCGTTTGAGGTTTCGATGTTTGTTTGGTCATGTCTAGTTTAGTGCACCTGTTTCGTATTCTGTCCTGATTATGTCACCTATAAGTTTCCCTGTGTTATGTTTTAGAGTTGTGTGTTATTGTCCGCATTGTCGCTTGTCTTTTTTTCGGTATATGTTGTGCTTAGTGTAGTTTACGCGTTGCGCGTATATTCTTTGCCTCCTGTGTGTTTGAGGCCATTTATTTTGGATTGTCTTTGAGTCTCAGTAAAGTCGTTTTGACTTATCCGCTGTGTCCTGCGCCTGACTTCACCACCACATCCACAAATATACCGTGACAGACAGGGTCCTCCATAAGAGCTAATTGGAATGTGTTTGAGAGGCATGTCCAATCGCAAATATGTTTCTAACCTTTTTACCTGACAAAAATGTCAATGTATTATTAGTGTGCTATCTGACAGGTGAGAATGGAGGAATTAGAGGTGAGAACCTGTAAGGTTCTGTATTTATTTTCTTAGTTCACCTTGTGTTCTTGAACGTAGCCCTGTTTCTTTGTGTTCTTGAACGTAGCCCTGTCTTTCATTTTTGTTCATTGATTTCACCTGTTTTAGTTACTCACCTGGTCTTATCAGCTCCTTATTTAGTTCAGTTCATTTTGTTTGTGCCTTGTGAGGTATTGTTTGTTTTGACTCTACTAAGCCTTTTCCTAGCTCGTTTGTGAGAACCAGTTATAGCCTTCAGTCCTAGTTTTGATTCACCTGCCTGTTTTCCTACCTGTGAATGACCATGATTCCTGCCTTCTGTGAAGGCGTAATAAACACCTGCTGCGCTCTGCGCGTGAATCTACACCTTTTTCTCGCTGAGTATTCATTACAGAACCCACTGTACATACACACTGAAATAATGGTGCTGTATCTATTATCCTATGTGGCAGACATGGGAATATTGTTCTCTCTCGCTCGCTCTCTCACACACACACACACACATACACACATACATACATACATACATACATACATACATACATACACAAACACACACACGCGCTCACACACTCTCACAACCACACACTAGACCTGAGCATGTGATCTAGTGCAGAATACTCTTTCTGGGGCGAAATACAATCCCAATAGAAGAGAAAAAACAACAGGAGCTTTTCCCTCATTATCCCCTCAAGTAAACATGGACTTACAGACACAACAGAAAACACACATCTCAGTAAATAGCAGTAAAAAAGAATTATGGTGCAGCAGCCCCCCTTACACTGTCCCCAGATCACCCCAACTCTAAATATAATGTTACTATGGGAGGTCAGTGGAAACACTAGTATCACACATCAAACATAAAAACCACTCAGAGCGCATTTTATGGATTGGATAAATATTTGACAAGCTCTCAGCGATCGGTAGTGTCAGTATAAAGGATTATGTGTTTTATGGGACCCAGTCCAGGCTGTGGATCTGACCCTATAAACATGAACTACAATTTAGCCCAAAGGCGCCGACTGCAAAGGTTATCCAATCACTCTTTTGAAACTGCTTCTCAAAATGGATGAATGCACCAACCAATACATCTGAGCATTAGTGCACAAGCTGGCTACAGAAAGTAGCATAGTCTGTTCGTTTCTACCCAGGATCACATTAATCCCAAAGAAAACCTGTTAAAACAGAAACACACAGAAACACATTCAAATGTATTGTATTACATTAGCATCTCTTCCTCTGCCTCACTTCTCTCTCTGCCTCTCTTCTCTCTCTCTCTCTCTCTCTCTCTCTCTCTCTCTCTCTCTCTCTCTCTCTCTCTCTCTCTCTCTCTCTCTCTCTCTCTCTCTCTCTCTCTCTCTCTCTCTCTCTCTCTCTCTCTCTCTCTCTCTCTCTCTCTCTCTCTCTCTCTCTCTCTCTCTCTCTCTCTCTCTCTCTCTCTCTCTCTCTCTCTCTCTCTCTCTCTCTTGCTCTCGCTACCTCACTATCTCTCGCTCAGTCTCTCAAACTCATGCTAGCTCACACACACACTCACACATGCATGCACACATGCGTATTGATCACGCATTTACTTGTATCTTATTGGTTATCTATATGGTAATGCTGCTGGCTGCATGTCTCATTTTCTGATTTCATCTTCCTTTGTCTTCTCATTATAACAGCTTTTACATTTACTCTGTCTGTATGGAGATAAGGCTATTTAAACGGGTTACCAAGCCTGCACAGGGTTATCAAGGAGAAACAACCACATCTTCTCTAACAGCGGCATTCGTCATTATAGCTCCTCATGCCTTTGTCTTTGATAGATTCATTAGCCCAGGAAACGAATGTCTGAATAAAATGTTCACGGCTAAGATTTCAGATGCCATCGGACCAAGTTGCCACAACCACTGCCCATACAAAGTTTCCAGGAAATAGGCATTAAGGGAATGAAAAGGGAGCCTGCAGGCTCTATTGTGTTGGGGATCATGGCGGCAGCAAGAGAGAGAGACAGCAGTGCGCTAGCCTTGTATAAACCAGATTGATTACCACTGCGCTATCATTCACTATGATTCCGTGGAGCCATGTAAGCTCGCGAGATCAGGCGGCTTGCGATGCTAGCAGTACGCTCCCTCAGCCCTGCAAACTGCAGTGTAATCACAGCTGGGATTATTCACTGACCACTCTCACATTGATCCAAGGTCTGACCGTGCGCTCTGCCCTCCACTTTTTCTGTCTCTTAGGCTAGACTCAATAAATCTCCAGCCCACCAAAGGCGAATTGGCATCTGTTTAAATTGCATGGGTGGCTCACCAGGTGATTTGTGGGTGTATTTATACAAATACCAATAATTTCCATAAAATAGCTTATTGAAAGCGTAGGCTAAGGTTATCAACAACCCCACAGCTCCAGAAAGACATCGTACTTCAACAGCAAACAGAAATCCTTTTGGTGAATTCTAATTTTGAACAAAACGATCCAATATATGTTTGGGCCTATCACATGGCCCTCACACTGCCTCACACACCCACTGCACTCTGGATGAAGAGTATGTTCATGTTTACAAACACAGGCTTCGTGACATGGTCTGATGCATGTTGTGCTCAGGTCTCCTGTGTGTTCTCTCTCGGATGTCTCATGGGAAGAGAAGGGTATATGTGTAAAAGGTATGTAGTCAGTGAGTTGTGACTCAGTAGTCTGCAGGCTCTCTGCTAGCGGTGGTAAGAACAGCTAATTACATCCGCTCTGTTCCACAGACTCTTTATCTTAACTCAGCAAGTCATCACAACCCACACCATTCCCATCCCCAACCATACTTCATCACTGTTCACACAGCCATCTGAGACGCCATTTTTAGCCACCTTCTCAAGTTGCCTTAAAACACTCCGCTGCTCACCACAAACATGCAGAAGGCGTTGAATTTCCATTTTCTTTTATTGAAAGTAAAACAATTATATAAAAAACAATGTCCCAACAGGCTGTTGTTGTATTAATATAGAATACTTTGACCAAAAAATGTGGGTGATCGAGGCATTGTTCGATTATGTATTGAATTGGACACAACTGGAGCGACAGCTTTGGAGGGAATTATGGGTGGGTGGGTTTCTATCAAACTCTGCCGTTCATCTGCACGCTACTCTCAATGAACAGCCTTCAGCAACTATGATGAGAATAAACCTTGCTTATAGTGGGGCGGTATGTAGCCTAGCAGTAAATTCGAACCAGATCGCTGGTTCGAATTCCCGAACCGACTAGGTGAAAAATCTGTCGATGTGACCTTGAGCAAGGCACTTAACCCTAATTGCTTGTGTAAGTCTCTCTGGATAAGAGCGTCTGCTAAATGACAAAAATTTAATATAAACGTAGGGACAAATACCTTGTAGACATAGGAAACGTTGTATGTCTATCACTGTTGAAATTCCATAAAAATTGTATGGCTAGCAGCTCGCTAGCAGCTCGCACATGTTCATGTAATACTTGATTCTCTGGAGTGTAATGTAATAACCTTACAATGAATTCCTGTACAGGCATAAGAGAGGATAGAGAATGGGGCATGGCAAGGTTAACGGAGAGAATGTAAGATGGAGAAGACAGAAAAGAAAGGAAGTCACATCTCCTGTCAAGCTTTTCTCTCAGGTCTTAGCCAGGTCAATAGTTCTGTGCAGCAGTGTGAGTGAGAAAATCAAAAGAGTGAGAGGTTCAGTTTAACACCAACGGACCTACTGATTATGTATTACATGCTGCAATTGGACCGATATACAAGTTGACGTTTCACTATAATGTCATAATACATAGTCAACTCAAACCAGTCTGGCATTTAGCTAAATTGCTTTATACATCTAAGATGTGTAGCCTTTCACAAACAAATGTATCTTACAAAGACACAACATAATTTTGTATTATTCCATAGGTCAGCAATAATCCATGAATCACATCATGAGAGTAATTAAATTACTGTATATCTGGCAGAGGGACAAGCAATCTATAATTCCAGTAACCTGGAGCAGTGTTGAGGTAAAGGTCAGGGGTAAGCCCAGATCCTGCAGGCTTAGAGCGCTGCAGTATTCTGCCACTAAAGCCTATTACAGTAGCCACCACAGTCAGATGTCTGGACACATACAGTGGCTTGCGAAGGTATTCACCCCCTTGGCATTTTTCCTATTTTGTTGCCTTACAACCTGGAATTAAAATAGATTTTTTGGGGGTTTGTATCATTTGATTTACACAACATGCCTACCACTTTGAAGATGCAAAATATTTGTTATTGTGAAAATTTGAGCATGCATAATTATTCAGCCCCCCCAAAGTCAATACTTTGTAGAGCCACCTTTTGCAGCAATAACATCTGCAAGTCTCTTGGGGTATGTCTCTATAAGCTTGGCACATCTAGCCACTGGGATTTTTGCCCATTCTTCAAGGCAAAACTGCTCCAGCTCCTTCAAGTTGGATGGGTTCCGCTGGTGTACAGCAATCTTTAAGTCATATCACAGATTCTCAATTGGATTGAGGTCTGGGCTTTGACTAGGCCATTCCAAGACATTTAAATGTTTCCCCTTATACCACTCAAGCGTTGCTTTAGCAGTATGCTTAGGGTCATTGTCCTGCTGGAAGGTGAACCTCCGTCCCAGTCTCAAATCTCTGAAAGACTTAAACAGGTTTCCCTCAAGAATTTCCCTGTATTTAGCAGCATCCATCATTCCTTCAATTCTGACCAGTTTCCCAGTCCCTGCCGATGAAAAACATCCCCACAGCATGATGCTGACACCACCATGCTTCACTGTGGGGATGGTGTTCTCGGGGTGATGAGAGGTGTTGGGTTTGCACCAGACATAGCGTTTTCCTTGATGGCCAGAAATATCAATTTTAGTCTCATCTGACTAGAGTACCTTCTTCCATATGTTTGGGGAGTCTCCCACATACCTTTTGGCAAACACCAAACGTGTTTGCTTATTTTTTTCATTAAGCAATGGCTTTTTTCTGGCCACTCTTCCGTAAAGCCCAGCTCTATGAAGTGTACGGCTTATAGTGGTCCTATTGACAGATACTCCAATCTCCGCTGTGGAGCTTTGCAGCTCCTTCAGGGTTATCTTTGGTCTCTTTGTTGCCTCTCTGATTAATGTCCTCCTTGCCTGGTCCGTGAGTTTTGGTTGGCGGCCCTCTCTTGGCAGGTTTGTTGTGGTGCCATATTCTTTCAATTTTTTAATAATGGATTTAATGGTGCTCCGTGGGATGTTCAAAGTTTCAGATATTTTTTTTATAACCCAACCCTAGATCTGTACTTCTCCACAACTTTGTCCCTGACCTGTTTGGAGAGCTCTTTGGTCTTCATGGTGCCGCTTGCTTGGTGGTGCCCCTTGCTTATTGGTGTTGCAGACTCTGGGGCCTTTCAGAACAGGTGTATATATACTGAGATCATGTGACAGATCATGTGACACTTAGATTGCACAAAGGTGGACTTTATTTAACTAATTATGTGACTTCTGAAGGTAATTGGTTGCACCAGATCTTATATAGGGGCTTCATAGCAAAGGGGGTGAATACATATGCACGCACCACTTTTCCGTTATTAATTTTTTAGACTTTTTTGAAACAAGTTAGTTTTTTCATTCCACTTCTCCAATTTGGACTATTTTGTGTAAGTCCATTACATGAAATCCAAATAAAAATTAATTTAAATTACAGGTTGTAATGCAACAAAATAGGAAAAACGCCAAGGGGGATAAATACTTTAGCAAGGCACTGTATATGTTTATTGATGAATGTCCACATAGGAATAATTCGCAAATAGAGTGAATGAAATAGTAATGAACGAGCACATTTATGCTCATTGTACCATCCCTACACCCCTTCCTTTTTCATTCACATTTCATCCACACACACCCTCACACCTCTGTATCCTCTACCTTCCTTTCATTGGCCCCTCTCAGTCGGCAGGCTCTTATTGGCAGGAGGAGGTCAGTGGAGGTAGAGCGTGTGCGCTGGACGTGTCTATGCTGGGGAGAAAGTGACCTCTGGTTTTGACCTCTGGGGTCTTGCCCATCTGAGATCCACACCCCCAAGTCTGTCATCAAACAATCATTTATTTCATTATTTTTCTCTCCTCCATCTTCCCATTCTCCCCTCTCCCATCTTCCCCATCTCCTCCATCTTCTCCCTCTCCCTCTTTCCCCATGCTCACCTCCCTTCTCTCTCCCTCTCTCCTCCATCTTTCCCCATCTCCTCCTTCTCTCTCCCTCTCCTCCGTCTTTCCCCATCTCCTCCTTCTCTCTCCCTCTCTCCTCCATCTTTCCCAATCTCCTCCTTCTCTCTCCCTCTCTCCTCCATCTTTCCCCATCTCCTCCTTCTCTCTCCCTCTCTCCTCCATCTTTCCCCATCTCCTCCATCTCTCTCCCTCTCTCCTCCATCTTTCCCCATCTCCTCCTTCTCTCTCCCTCTCTCCTCCATCTTTCCCCATCTCCTCCATTTCTCTCTCTCCCTCCTCCATCTTTACCCATCTCCTCCATTTCTCTCCCTCACTCCTCCATCTTTACCCATCTCCTCCATCTCTCTCCCTTTCTCCAGAGAGTCACACTGGGCTGTGGCTGCCTCTTTCACTTCATTTGGATCTCCTTCACCACAAATAAATGACATTCATAGAACACCTGAGCAAACCCAGGCCTGTGGTCCCAGGTGGACCAATTCAAATAGCATTCAATTCTGTCTGTGAGAACACACAACACAAAGGTTGGGCTCAAACAATCCTATGTGTTCACGGGTCACACATACAAATACACACCTTTACAGACACACAACCACCCTGCCCCCATCCACCTCCCATTTTCTCACTCTCTATCTCTTCTCGGTCTCTCGCTCACTTTCTCTTTCTCCTCCCCTTTCTCTCTTTCCCTTTCCCTGCCATTCTACTGGGGTCATTGACTGACAGCTCCACCACTCTCCCTGGTGGAATTGTTGCGAGGCAGAGGATTTGCATTTGAATTTTTCCACATGTTCAGGAGATCATTGGCTTTCTGTGAGAAAGAATAGGAACTGGCATGGCTCCTCCACCAGATTGACCTACTGTATGTAAAATACTTTCTTTTTTTCATTTGAGAGATAGCTGAGCATGCCTCTCGAAGGACTACATAGCGAGACCCGAGCGATGTGTACATACATTATTGGAATAAGAATGACTGCCAAAGCAATAGTGTGAACTTATGACCAGGTCAGAGACTCTGGGTCACACTCACCTCTGCTGGTCAGCTGTGGATTCATGCCTGAGAAGCGCTCCACTTTCATTTTGTAACATATGCCTAGCATTTTGATTATATAAAAAATATAAATCTATAACACACACGCAATAAAACACACTTAACGCAAATCCCTGGAATCTCACATTATCACTGCAGAATCTTGAAACAAACTATGGTTTTGGTAGAAACCCAACAAAAACTGAACCACTTCAGTTGAATCCCTTTATTCCTGTCCCTCATCCTGTGTTGTTCCTGTGGTCCTTTCTCTTTTTCAATTACACAGCAAAAACTTTAGAGCAGCACTTTTTAAAATTATGTTTTATTTAAAACTTTATTTAACTACGCAAGTCAGTTAAGAACAAATTCTTATTTACAATGACGGCCTACCCCGGCCAAACCCGGACGACGCTGGGCCAATTGTGCGCCACCCTATGGGACTCCCAATCACGGCCGGTTGTGATGCAGTGCCTTAGACCGCTGCGCCACTCAGGATCCCCAACTTCTCCGGTCGATATGGAGGAGATTCTGTGATCCACTGGCACTTTACCACTCTACAGGAGGAGGGAGAGAGGCTAGTGATTGTGTCATGTCCCCACAGGCCAGGGGCTGTGAGGGCTTTTTGTGGAGCCCTGCTCTCAACGGAGGACTGTACAGGCAGGCACTACAACATGAAAAGAGACAGGCAATGAAGCAGCTGCTTGGGGCTGGAGGGCTGGAGGGAAGGGGCGGACACTCAAAAGAGCTGCTAACCTGAATCTTTCATGTCCTGGCTCCTCTGAAACGCTCTCTCATTCTCTCACTCTTTCTTACCTTTCTAGGCTCTACACATCCATATCCAGAATGCAGTGGCAATATAGTAATATTTGTTCCAAACATGTACTCAAACTGACTGTATCAGATGTTCAAAATGTTTTCTTCAACACAGTGTGGACAGAGAGACATACTGTTTTTCATTCAGCAAGGAAGTGTATCACATTCACATTGTTTATGTTTGAAGTGCTGTAGTTTAGCTCTGGTTACTGTGGCAACAGCTTTATAAGGACTGCAGCCCACCTGGCTATTCTGGAGAAGCTTCACCTGATGGCATACTCTCACATCATTTGTGTTGGCATTGGAGAATTTCAATTGTGAGTAATATCCGTTGTAAAAAAACAAACAATTTACCCATTTCATAGTGTTGTTGGACTTAACGATGTAATTCATTATGTCCCTGTCTATTGATTGACCCTCTTGTTTCTTTGTCAAAAAGCCAAATGATCTCTCTTCAGAGTGTTTTACTGAAGTAGTGCAGGTGTGTTTAGAGAGTAGGCTACGTCCCACGGGACAGTGTCCTGCAGAGTGGTGTTTAGAGAGTAGGCTACGTCCCACGGGACAGTGTCCTGCAGAGTGGTGTTTAGAGAGTAGGCTACGTCCCACGGGACAGTGTCCTGCAGAGTGGTGTTTAGAGAGTAGGCTACGTCCCACGGGACAGTGTCCTGCAGAGTGGTGTTTAGAGAGTAGGCTACGTCCCACGGGACAGTGTCCTGCAGAGTGGTGTTTAGAGAGTAGGCTACGTCCCACGGGACAGTGTCCTGCAGAGTGGTGTTTAGAGAGTAGGCTACGTCCCACGAGACAGTGTCCTGCAGAGTGGTGTTTAGAGAGTAGGCTACGTCCCACGGGACAGTGTCCTGCAGAGTGGTGTTTAGCGAATAGGCTACGTCCCACGGGACAGTGTCCTGCAGAGTGGTGTTTAGAGAGTAGGCTACGTCCCACGGGACAGTGTCCTGCAGAGTGGTGTTTAGAGAGTAGGCTACGTCCCACGGGACAGTGTCCTGGAGAGTGGTGTTCAGAGAGTAGGCTACGTCCCACGGGACAGTGTCCTGCAGAGTGGTGTTTAGAGAGTAGACTACGTCCCACGGGACAGTGTCCTGCAGAGTGGTGTTTAGAGAGTAGGCTACGTCCCACGGGACAGTGTCCTGCAGAGTGGTGTTTAGAGAGTAGGCTACGTCCCACGAGACAGTGTCCTGCAGAGTGGTGTTTAGAGAGTAGGCTACGTCCCACGGGACAGTGTCCTGCAGAGTGGTGTTTAGAGAGTAGGCTACGTCCCACGGGACAGTGTCCTGCAGAGTGGTTTTTAGAGAGTAGGCTACGTCCCACGGGACAGTGTCCTGCAGAGTGGTGTTTAGAGAGTAGGCTACGTCCCACGGGACAGTGTCCTGCAGAGTGGTGTTTAGAGAGTAGGCTACGTCCCACGGGACAGTGTCCTGCAGAGTGGTGTTTAGAGAGTAGGCTACGTCCCACGGGACAGTGTCCTGCAGAGTGGTGTTTAGAGAGTAGGCTACGTCCCACGGGACAGTGTCCTGCAGAGTGGTGTTCAGAGAGTAGGCTACGTCCCACGAGACAGTGTCCTGCAGTCCAATCAAACACTGGCTCTTTCTACTGTAGGACATACCCTAGTAGTGAAAAGTTCAAGTTCAAAGTTGAAACTGAAAAAGAATACAAACAGACAAGCATCCAAACCCAGACTGCAGACATGGTACTTGTGTGTAATTGGGTCCCCCAGTGTCATGTATGGCATTTCAATGAAAGAAATTGAGGATTATGGCTGAATTAGAAATGTGCCATAATCTTTGAGACAGCAATAATCCTGCCATTCTATAGGGGAAACAATAACATCAGTAGTTTCAATTTCACCAGCTTGTTTACTCAATATACAACACGCACGCTATCTATCAGAGTGAGCTAAACAGCAGGTGGAATGGCTATTGAACTTTGCACTACTAAACTACTAAACTTTACACTCCTTTTAATTAACCACAGCACAGATGACTCTTTCATCCGCTGCCTTTAAACAAGCATTTCCTATTAATGTCTTCAGATAAGCGCTGTAATAATTTCATTTGAGAGTGTGTGATTCAGACCCCAGTGTGCAACGCATCCTTTTAGCATCACCCTTCACACCAAGATAGGCCTCACTGAAAGGGGAAATCTATATCAAGCCCAAAAATAATTACACAAAGTAATGAAGCTGGGAATCGATAGTGTGGCGCAACCGTGGAGCCAAAGCTTAAGTCTGCTTGTGAACAAAGGAGATGCACGTTAATCCCGGATTGATTTTGTTTGAATTCCGGTGAACTAATTGGATATGTTGAATAAATAGCAGACAGAGAGCAATGAAGGCCATCCGGCCTGCTTATTTATAGCTCCAGTACACCACCACTCAATGACACAGGAGGTATTTTTAATTGTGCATTTGTATAAAAGTACAATTGGTGATTCAGCTTTGTCTTTGCGTAACTGTACATGCCTATGTAAACATTGCATAAACCATAATAACTGAAAACTCAGTATTTGTACTAAAAGGCCTCCGGAGGACAATACAAATCATTACACATTAGATGAGCTCCGGCATCACAGCGTGTTGTTCTCAATGCCAACGCATGGAGTCCTGGCCACTTCTGTCTGTTCTACACCCACAAACAACGCACAGCCAGAGGTTCCGGTTCCTTTTAGCTGATGCCTTGATGTCATCAGCAGAGTCACTTGAGGTCATGGAGAAACAACAGTTGAGCTGACTGAGAGGAAACGGGTCGGCTCAACGCTACGTGTGTATGGTGATACAATGCTTTTTTAGCATGCTGAATTGCATTAGTCACCTTATCAGGTAAGAGACACAGTCAATCCACCCACTGACCTGTTGTGAGAGATGTAATGATCTGCTGCAGTTCCTCGCCAGAGTTACATGTAATTTATGCTTATTTCCTCACGAAGGGTTGAAATCTGTATTGATTGTCAATTTAAGTAGGCCAGGTTTATCACCAGTTCCTTCATCCTCCTCTTCCCCTCTGAATCAATACAAATGTCACCCAAACAATGTCCTTCAGGCCCGCTTCAAGATTCTCACAACTAAAGCCCCTCTCAGTCGGAACCTATCAACACTCACAAAGACACAACGGTACCTTGAAAATAGAGGCCTACAGCCTGTGTCTTGTCACATCGATGGGGTTCACCCCCAACACATTAAATCTCATTACACTGGTGTCTCACTCACTAATCTATGAATTAATTCACCATTAATGAAGGTAATTAAACAGATTGACAAAGACTCAGGGAAAACAGTCCCCAGAGCGACAACACCACCACAGCATCCTCCTGTCCCTTGGGTTCAGAGAAGAGGGGGGTTGTTTTCAGAAGCTCAGTGCTTGTGTGTTAGTTAGACTACGTCAGAAAGGCTGGAAGGGAAAAGTACATTATGAAAAACCTGCACACTTACATGCTAATCAATCAGGCTATATGTAATGGAAACCTCTGTTTACGGTCCCATATCATCTGTATCGGCTATCTACGCTGCATAGCTCTCCTCATCTCAACACCTCTCAACTCCATCTACAGTGTTTCAACAGTGGCCGTTTCTGCACCTCCACCTAAACAACCTCTCTCTGTCACAGCGGTGACTGATAGTGACAGAGATACAGTCCAGCACATGGAGAATGAGACAGGCCACATCCCTCCATAGTGCAGCTGCTGTAGCGTAAATGTAAAGCTCTCTCCCATCTGAGCCAGGCTCTGCTGCTCTGCCTCTGTGGGACACGTCCTCTCTGTACTATAATGGTGTTCACTGAGCCAGAACCACATGGAGGAACACTGGGGTTGAGGGGTGAGCATCCCTCTGTGTCTCTGGAACAGATCCTCTACAATTGGATCGAAGAGACAGAGGGGAACAGAGTGTTTGCTAAATTACAGGAGCAGGAGGTGACAGTCAGCTGGTTGGTGCGATCGGCTGTTCACGTAATGCGACTCCTGGGGTCACGCAGACGAAGCCTGCTGCCTGTGGGCCTAGTCCTAGGAGATATCAGGCTTTACTCATCATGATGTCACCCGCTTTAAAATCCAATTTTAAGGCAGGTTACAGAGGTTACACAAAGTGTGCATATACTTGTCATATCATCGACTAACTACTGTATCTTACGAATACTGTTTATTCGGTAACCACATCATCATAGAACATCTTATTTAACAAACACAAATCTCTACAACTATGGGGACACAGGAGCAGCCGATAGTCATTGTCTGAAGACCAAACAGCAAAACAAGACCTTTGTGTTAATATTCCTCTACTGGGGGTATCTGAGGCAGACTTCATTCATTCCTAAAATCACTGGAGATCCTGTAACAGTGATTTAATTTCTACAGGACACAACAGCAAAGACAGACATCAGAGCAGACAGGGGAATCTCAGCCACAAAATGAGAGGAGAAAATAGATGGGAGGCCCAAAGATAATGGGTGGATGGCAAAGCATCATACTCTGTGGTAATGGACTCTAACGACTCCATTTAGCCACTTCATTTTAGCTCCAATAAAACACAAACTATTTTGGTAAGGGCTTTGAGTAGAGGAGACAAAGCCCAATTACCCAGAAGCCATTGAACAACAGTAGAGTCAATGCAGAGTTAATTGAATGACAGGCCAGGGGAATGGCACTGAAACAGATGTTGGACATTGCTGCTATTGCCAAATACAGATGTCATTAAGCAGTTTAACAGTGTTTCTCCCTCTAAACAGTGTAGCACTGAGCATACATAAAAGTGGTAAAGTCATTTCATGTAATTTGATCAGTGATTATGAATACATTCTTGCTTGTACAGTGTGCATTGCAATCTCACAGCTGCCTCAGTCTGTTGTTTGGTATGGCTTTTACATGTTGTAAGTGTTATACTGTACAGTACGTGTTTCAGGAGGAGGATGAAAGCTGGGATGCCTACTCACTCAGGTCATACAGCTCATCTCTGGCCCGAAGTGAAGTTCTATTTTTCATTCCCCAAACAAAGATGAAAACCATGCGATCCTTCCCATGATCCCCTATCAGGTATCCAGAGCGAGAGTGAATCAGGTGAAGATCAGCTTGGCTCTTTGTTTTTTCTCTGGCTGTAAGAGAGTGAAGAGATGAGGAGAGAGTGAAGAGATGAGGAGAGAGTGAAGAGATGAGGAGAGAGTGAAGAGATGAGGAGAGAGTGAAGAGATGAGGAGCGAGTGAAGAGGAGAGAGTGAAGAGATGAGGAGAGAGTGAAGAGATGAGGAGAGAGTGAAGCGATGAGGAGAGATAGAACAGATGAGGAGAGAGTGACCAGATGAGGAGAGAGTGAAGAGATGAGGAGAGAGTGAAGAGATGAGGAGCGAGTGAAGAGGAGAGAGTGAAGAGATGAGGAGAGAGTGAAGAGATGAGGAGAGAGTGAAGCGATGAGGAGAGAGTGAAGAGATGAGGAGAGAGTGACCAGATGAGGAGAGAGTGAAGAGATGAGGAGAGAGTGAAGAGATGAGGAGAGAGTGAACAGATGAGGAGAGAGTGAAGAGATGAGGAGAGAGTGAAGAGATGAGGAGAGAGTGAACAGATGAGGAGAGAGTGAACAGATGAGGAGAGAGTGAACAGATGAGGAGAGAGTGAACAGATGAGGAGAGAGTGAAGAGATGAGGAGAGAGTGAACAGATGAGAGGAAGACAAAGAGAAGAGGTCAGAGGTTACATGAGGAATAGGTACACAGCTGCTGGAGAACACTGGTCAGGATGATGAAACATTCCAACAGTGATGGTAACAGCGTTGAATTACAGCAGCTATGTGTTGCATTGTGTTAATGATTTTTGTTTGAAGATAGTCTGAAAAATCCCCACAAAGTAGGCTAGCCTACCGACTGAACATGATACACCACCTAATTCTGGTCTTTCAATGTGTGACAGTGGGCAAAGTCGTTTTGCATGGCCCGGTGCCCCGGGTTTGCTCATTTTCGACCATTCCCTTGATACTAACCTAAGGAGAAATCTCCACCCATCCTGGGCACTGGGCCATGCAGAATGAACTCGCCCACTGTGAGCTATCTTCACGTGATGTCAAAGATTTCCCTCCATTTCTCCCCACATGAACTCATTAGGCATGTTCGAGCAGTAAGACTAACGAAGACTAACGAAGATGAAAGTCGGTGAGTGAAGTTGTGTTCAAGATGTACAAGGTGAGCACTCGCCGGCAAGATAATTGTGCGCGTTCCCTTGCTCAGACAGTTAATTGAGCAGTTGCCCCTCCCTCGCATGCCTGCCTCACCTGGGACAACTTTAGAGATCCCTGTCATTCTACAGTCAAAAGACTACAATAGCCACAAGGCTGTTGACAAGCGAGGCAACCATGACGGCAGTTGTTTAACACAGCAGTCAACCTATTTCTTGTAGCCCCAAAATGATTAAATGTTTTCGATTTCTACTTCAAATAGAGAACACTTTGTTAATATCATGTATGAAATCTTATGATTTATATCATTCAAATAAGTTGACTGTACCTGGATGCACATGTATCAACTTTGAAACATGGTTTTCTTTGTGTGGGCTAATAGCTATGGCTAATGGCTTCTACCCCCTTCTTCTACCTAGCTAACACATGGCACGTGGTAAACGCCTGCAATTGACTCCCGTGAAATTGTGATAATTAGCATAATACTCTGTGCTCGGCCCCTCTTTCTCGCCAAACGTCTGTTTGCTCATTGAGTTGCATTGCTGCGTGAGCCAAGCGGGGGAGAGGTACTACAGCGATGCGAAATTCGTGGCTATTTCGCAGACGCAGGCGATGCCTCCACTTCTGTCGTAGGCCTAGTTACTACCTCTACCAGATCATAATTAGATTAGATTTACTGTGAAACTGGATCCATAGAGTAAGATAAATTCTTGATCAACAGAAATAATAAACTTGGCCAATAGCGATATATTAATTTGACTAGTGTAGGCTACTGAGCATCAATAGTCTATAAACAACTCACAAATATATAAACAACTGACACATTTTAGTGTTTTTGCACTGGACCTCTGATTCCATCTGGACCTAAATAGGCTGCCGGATCCGCTATACAATGTAACACCCACATTCCGCAGGTTACATTCCCCAGGTTACATCATCAAGGTTGCATTAGGTTACAAGAGCATCTCAAGATGTATTTTTCATACAACTGACTTGAGAACAAAGGCGAGGCACTGTAGTACCTTGTTCCATTTAGTGAAAGCTCCTTGAATCAGGGTATGCCTAATACCTAACTCCACTCACTGTGGTTAGAGACAAGGAAAAGAGAGGACTGAGAGAGAGGGAACTGTTGAAATACACTCTGTATTCTAATTGCTCAGCGCAGACCGTTGAGCTGCACATCTGGCTTTGCCTGCATCTCTTACCATGTGATTGATCTATTGATCTCAGTCTCTACTGGGGCTATGGCTATTACAGGAAACAGCTAGAGTAGGGGCTATGGCTGTTACAGGAAACAGCTAGAGTAGGGGCTATGGCTGTTACAGGAAACAGCTAGAGTAGGGGCTATGGCTGTTACAGGAAACAGCTAGAGTAGGGGCTATGGCTGTTACAGGAAACAGCTAAAGTAGGGGCTATGGCTGTTACAGGAAACAGCTAGAGTAGGGGCTATGGCTGTTACAGGAAACAGCTAGAGTAGGGGCTATGGCTGTTACAGGAAACAGCTAGAGTAGGGGCTATGGCTGTTACAGGAAACAGCTAGAGTAGGGGCTATGGCTGTTACAGGAAACAGCTGGACCCCTCAGATGTACTCGCTTTCATCTGTATTCTGATCCTATAACTACAGTATTTCTGACAACATTAGTTAAACAGGGTCCTGTGGGTGGCTGGGTGGAAGAGGCCCTGGCTGATTTTACCTCTCTTTGTCTGTAGTGAGGCTGGGGACCGGGAGAGAGGGGCAGCCCACTGTGCTGGGGAGGGCTTGGGAGGGCTGGTGGGCAGGCACCCTTTGATGGCTGCTGATGAGTGGGGAGCGTCTCCAGACACTGGGGTGAGAGTTGACAGGGCCTGGGTCTTTCCAGATGGGGCCTCATCTGGCCTTACCTCCCCGGCCCTCCCCTGTCCTCAGATCCTCTCTCCTGAAGCGGGGAGTGCAGCCCAGTAAAGCCCAGCTCATTTCAGCCCAAATGAAGATGAGAGGTGTCTGGTGGATCAAAAGTGGAGACTGAATGCCTGATGGTTCAGAGAGATCCAAGGCTGACATTTAGGGTTTGACTACAGACCGGGAGGGGCAGTAGAAAGGTTAGGTTTTGGGGGTTTGAATAACGTACAGAAAAAGTGACAGATGGGAACAGCAGAATATGACTAGTTGAATATCAATAAAGAATACAAAGACAAAGAGTGGAGATGTGACAAAGAGAGAGGGGAGCGGAGGAAAGAGTATGACATTTAAAACAAAACAGAATGTAAGAAGAAAAGGGAACGTGAGGTGAGTGAATGAGTGAGTGAGTGAGTGAATGAGTGAGTGACTAGAAGAAAAGGGAACGTGAGGTGAGGTGAGTGAGTGAGTGATTGAGTGAGTGAATGGAAGAAAATGGAAGGTGAGGTGAGTGAATGAGTGAGTGAGTGAGTGAGTGAGTGAGTGAGTGAGTAAGTGAGTGAGTGAGTAGAAGAAAAGGGAACGTGAGGTGAGGTGAGTGAGTGAGTGATTGAGTGAGTGAGTGAGTGAATAGAAGAAAAGGGAAAGTGAGGTGAGTGAATGAGTGAGTGAGTGAGCACCTCTGGGGTTTGTGGTATATGGCCAATATACCACGGCTAAAGGCTGTATCCAGAGAAAACAGTCCCTCAATTGAAATGCTAATACCATATTTCCTCTCTGCTCTGAATATGTCAGACACATTCCTTGTCGATACCCCTCAAATCCCCAAGCAGCAGGGAGGAGCTTATAGGGTTGGGGAGAGGAGGAAGGATGCTCTTGGAATTCCAAAACCATTTAGCCTGCAGCAAGCAGTTGTCTGGGGCTGATTGGAGCATTATAAACTCTGGATAGAAAAAAAAACCTGCTTTGTGTTTGCCCTCACCTGATTTGTAAACCTCTCCTCACATCTGTTTCCCATTTGCCCATGATAGCAATCACAAAACAGTGGATGCTGCTGACTGTTAATCAAAATGAACTTTCTTCATTCCAAATAACAAACTGCCCCTGGACAATCCCATTGAGCATACAATGGTGGACAAAAAGCAATTATTGATATGAATATTCTCATACTTGTCACAGTAATTGAACTCTACATTGCTTCCGTTGTGTCATTTAAAGTTTAACACAGATTAATGTGTGAATTGGAGCTTTGAAAATTGCCTGGGCAGAAGGTAAAAGCTCATTTAATGGTCACGATGAGCAGTATGACACTAGGTAAGAGGTTACTGCTATCTTGTAAATAGGGATTGTGTTTTCCAGCTCAGTGTTTGATAATTGTCCTGATTAAGGTGAAGGTTCTTTTTGGCCAGCTTTTCTCTCCACTCAGTAGAGCAGGGTCCTAAAGAGAGGTGCTGTCTACTCTTCAGCACATTATTATTTATTGATGACCATTTACCATCACTCAAATAATGGTGACTATACATGAGTTTAGCGATCCTTACAAGTACATTACATGCACAAGAGGAAAGGACGTTACAATAAATGAAGGCCTGCAACTGCATAATTGTATGACTCAATCCACTGTTGTCCTTCCCCTTCAAACCGTCTTCTCAGAGGAGCAAAGATTTCCGATGCACGGTAGATTCCTCCATGGAGCTCCTTCGAAAGCCCCCCTCCCGTAATCCCCCTGAACAGAGAGCTAAGCAGCGTTCCCCCTGGGTCTGGTCTCTGTGGAGGGAGGTTGTGGCTGGGCTGCTTGGTCAAGCGCTGGGAGCCAATCGATGCAAATCACTGGAAACCTCTGAGGAGAAAAGAGTAGGAGAACACAGCCATAACTATGCGCTCAGTGATGCCCTCCGTCTGTCCTGCTCACCAGTAAACTCTTTATCTCTATATATCTCACAACCCAAATAACACCATCTCAGATCACCCTCATTTACATTTTAGTGATTTAGCAGACTATCTTATCCAGAGCGACTTACAGTGGTGAATGCATACATTTTCGTACTGCTCCCCGGTGGGAATTGAACCCACAAACCTTGCAATGCAAGCGCCATGCTCTAGCAACTGAGCAACACAGGACCCTCACATCAAAGGCTATGCAATAATTCTCTAAAACATTGTGTTGGCAGATCAACCTCCGTGTAGATTGTCAGGTGCATTCATGTTCAGAAGAGAAAAGGATCAAATAGACATACTAACATCCTAACAAAAAATTCTAAGAATGTCTCTCTAAGATTGTATATACTGTACATATTATACTCAGTCTAGTTATGGCACAAGTTCACAACGAAGCAGCATCAAGCTCACACAATTAACCTGCTGCCAGAAAATGGAAGCAATCAACCTCCGCCAATCAATATCGTATAATTAAAATGCTGAAGGCTTTCTCCAGACACAAAACGGATTATTTAAAGTTAAGTGTAATGAAAAGTAACTGTTAATATTGGATTAATTTTTTAATGCCAGAAAAAGGAACTTCTTCAGAGTGGAAAGCTAACTCCTTTATTAATAAAAGCCGTGCATGTGGACAAAAAAGGAGGAAGTAGTATTCATATCTTCACTTCTTCTTTATTCTTCTTAATCCAGACTGTCGTCGCTGAAGTAATGGGAAAAATGTACTCTATCACTATCCAGTCAATCTTTGTATTACAATATCATATGGAATTGTATAGTCATTTTATAGTATAGTGTAACCAGTATGGGAGTAAAATGTACCACCACTTTGTCCCGTGTACCAATTCCAGAGTGTTTCAGAGGAATTGAGTGTGCATCATCCATAGCATTGATCATTCCACGCGTTGCGTCTCCGCACATAATGAAAACTAAACAGCAAATGAAGTCTGTGTTTGTCTTCCTAGCCATCTGGTAATGCTCCTAGTGAAAATGTAAGTGGTAGAGATGTGGTGCTGGAGCACGTGCCTGTTGTCTCAGCTGTTCCTGGTGAAGATGGGGGAGGGTTATCTCTCGTCTCGTCACTGTCATCAAAGAACTGAAATGAAGCGTGTCAGGGTTTGGAGGAGCTGGGGGGAACAGGGGGTGTATTTTGCTTAACAGATTACCAAGGGGATCCCTGGGCAGGAAGACCTCTAAGATGTAAAGGGTTCAGCCTCACTGAGCAGTGAAGAGACAAGAGGAGGCCCAAACAAGTAGTGCAGCTTCTCTATCAGAGACTTCACACCAGAGGAGGCTGGTGAGGGAAGGACGTCTCATAATAATGAACGGAATGGCGTAAATGGAATGGTATCAAACACATGGAAACCATGGAAACCAGGTGTTGGATGTGTTTGAGACCATTCCATTCATTCCGTTTCAGTCATTACTATGAGCCCGTTCTCCCCATTTAAAGTGCCACCCCTGCTTCACACACACTGAGCATCTTGCAACCGCACTCAGTCCTCCTGGCTCTGATTATTTTCCACAGTTGATATTCAAAGATGGTTGCTAGGATAAAGACTTGAATTTGGTCAAGTGAATAGATGCATAATGATTGAGAGCGAAGCTGTTCTCCTTTAGTATGAAGACTGTGATACTATCGAGAAGAGAAGCCGCTGATCAGTGTTAATGTAAAATGTTAGTGAACCTCCGTAGGGTTAGGGTTAAGGCTATTGTTAGAGCTGAGCCGGGATGTGGACATGATGCTAGGGTTAGGGTTAGGATCAAGGTTGAACCGGGATGTGGACATGACGCTAGGGTTAGGGTTAGGGTTAAGCCAGGATGTGGACATGAAGCTAGGGTTAGGGTTAGGGTCAAGGTTGAACCAGGATGTGGACATGATGCTAGGGTTAGGGTTAGGATCAAGGTTGAACCAGGATGTGGACATGATGCTAGGGTTAGGGTTAGGATCAAGGTTGAACCGGGATGTGGACATGATGCCAGGGTTAGTGTTAGGGTCAAGGTTGAACCGGGATGTGGACATGACGCTAGGGTTAGGGTTAGGATCAAGGTTGAACCGGGATGTGGACATGACGCTAGGGTTAGGGTCAAGGTTCAACCGGGATGTGGACATGACGCTAGGGTTAGGGTTAGGGTTAAGCCAGGATGTGGACATGAAGCTAGGGTTAGGGTAGAACCGGGGTGTGGACATGAAGTTAGGGTTAGGGTTGAACCGGGGTGTGGACATGAAGTTAGGGTTAGGGTTAAGCCAGGATGTGGACATGAAGTTAGGGTTAGGGTTGAACCAGGGTGTGGACATGAAGCTAGGGTTAGGGTTAAGCCAGGGTGTGGACATTAAGTTAGGGTTACGGTAGAACCGGGGTGTGGACATGAAGTTAGGGTTAGGGTTGAACCGGGGTGTGGACATGAAGCCAGGGTTAGAGCTAGCTCTGTAACTCTTCACTAGTCACAGGGCTGTATACTCTGACTTGCACTAGCCACAGGGCTGTATACTCTGACGTGCACTAGTCACAGGGCTGTATACTCTGACTTGCACTAGTCACAGGGCTGTATACTCTGACTTGCACTAGTCACAGGGCTGTATACTCTGACTTGCACTAGTCACAGGGCTGTATACTCTGACTTGCACTAGTCACAGGGCTGTATACTCTGACTTGCACTAGCCACAGGGCTGTATACTACGTGCACTACATTGAGGGAAAAAAGTATTTGATCCCCTGCTGATTTTGTACGTTTGCCCACTGACAAAGACATGATCAGTCTATAATTTTAATGGTATGTTTATTTGAACAGTTAGAGACAGAATAACAACAACAAAAAATCCAGAAAGACCCATGTCAAAAATGTTATAAATTGATTTGCATTTTAATGAGGGAAATAAGTATTTGACCCCTCTGCAAAACATTACTTAGTACTTGGTGGCAAAACCCTTGTTGGCAATCACAGAGGTCAGACGTTTCTTGTAGTTGGCCACCAGGTTTGCACACATCTCAGGAGGGATTTTGTCCCACTCCTCTTTGCAGATCTTCTCCAAGTCATTAAGATTTCGAGGCTGACGTTTGGCAACTCGAACCTTCAGCTCCCTCCACAGATTTTCTATGGGATTAAGGTCTGGATACTGGCTAGGCCACTCCAGGACCTTAATGTGCTTCTTCTTGAGCCACTCCTTTGTTGCCTTGGCCGTGTGTTTTGGGTCATTGTCATGCTGGAATACCCATCCACTACCCATTTTCAATGCCCTGACTGAGGGAAGGAGGTTCTCACCCAAGATTTGATGGTACATGGCCCCGTCCATCGTCCCTTTGATGCGGTGAAGTTGTCCTGTCCCCTTAGCAGAAAAACACCCCCAAAGAATAATGTTTCCACCTCCATGTTTGACGGTGGGGATGGTATTCTTGGGGTCATAGGCAGCATTCCTCCTCCTTCAAACATGGCGAGTTGAGTTGATGCCAAAGAGTTCTCCTCTGAATCATTCAGATGTTCATTGGCAAACTTCAGATGGCCCTGTATGTGTGCTTTCTTGAGCAGGGGGACCTTGTGGGCGCTGCAGGATTTCAGTCCTTCACTGTGTAGTGTTACCAATTGGGAAATGTTTGCGGTTGACAGAGTATGGAACGCTTTAACCCTGAGAGACATACACAGACTCATCCATTTTGTAAATGCAGGTGTGGAGAATGAAAGGCATGTTAACATCCTATTTGAAATCCTCAAGCAACGGGGAAAAATGTTGTATTTACTTTTAGGGTAGTGATTAGTGCAGTGATCAAACAATAAATTGCTGGTTCTAAAAAAATATATATGCACTCGCTCACCAAGGACTGAAACAGCTTTCCCCTCTCCCAATCAGCTCAACAGTTAATACTAACAGACACATTGTGTAAACTTGGCTCTGGTTGGTTGGTGTACATCAGGGGAGTCAAACTCATTCCATGAAGGGCCTATGTGGTGTACATGATTAGCCTACCCCTGTGTGTAAACAGAAGCCTTTATTTCACTTACTGTAGGTCTACAGTACATTGTTTGACACCTAATATGTGTCTGTCAGGCCCTGAGATTGATTGATTGCCATTTAGTTTAAGGAGTGCATAGGTGCTGAAATACCAATATCTCTCCATTAGACTCTCAGGTCTAGATGCATTAAAACTGCTGACGTTATCTTTCTGATGTCTAGACAGATGACAAGGGAAGCTCAGATTGAACAGCCACCTCTACCTCTACTGTCTGAAGCAGAGTGAATGACAATGACAGGTGAATAGACAGACGTTGTAGAATACACACTTTGGCCTGCAATAGCATTTCAAGTCAGTGTTCCCTGAGGGCATAGACACAGACGGACACACACACTCAGTCACACACACACTCACGGACACGCACATGCATGCACGTGCACACGCACACACACACTCCGTGAAGATCACTGGCCTTATCTTTTGTGGAGCAGGACTGTCCATCAGAGCCAGCTGTGACTGTTTGTCAATCATTCACTGTTCTTCATGTAACACTGATCGCATGTATGTATCGTTCATTGTCTCCCCTCCCCCAACGTCCCCCTTCCTCCACTGTCCCCTGGGTGGGAAAATATGCCTGAAGATATGAGCATTCTACTTCTCACTGCTGAAGGGTTTCCACTACACTTTGTCATTTTATGTTGAATAGAAGTAGCACTCAAACAGCTTGCCTCATGGCTTCAGACAATTATGTTGCCTGAAAAGATTGTCCGAATTTGGAGAATTCTGCAGCTAACATTAGGGAAATGGGCTGACACTGATGCAATGCATACACACACACACTTAACATTTTGACAAATTCCTCTTTTGCATCAGCAATCCCAATAAACTCTGAGGGGACACCTGCCTTTATGTGTACCCTCTGAAAATTCAGGAAAATGTAATTACCCTTCAAGAAAAGGTGAGTGTGTGTGTGTGTGTGTGTGTGTGTGTGTGTGTGTGTGTGTGTGTGTGTGTGTGTGTGTACATGGGAAATGTATTCAGGTGATCAGTCAACCAGACCCTAGTGCAGGTGGGGGGCCAGCAGGGAGAGCACATCATGTCTGAGGCCCACTGAGGGACTGGCCACCAGCAGGAGGGGCTGAGAGGGACTGTCACCAGGGCTGACATGAGGGGACTGCTGGGCTGAGAGGGACTGTCACCAGGGCTGACATGAGGGGACCGCTGGGCTGAGAGGGGCTGGCTGGGCTGGTTGCACAGGGACCTCATTGCATACTATAGCTCATAAGATATGTACTGTATGTGCAGGGAGGGGAAGGAGTCTGAATAAACACTTAGGTGGACAGACTGGTTTTACTGTCTGCTGCAGAGCCAGAGCCAGATTCAGGACCATGGACAGCAACATGTTTCTATTCAGGACCACGGACAGCAACATGTTTCTATTCTGGAAGATGGACTAGAAACAACACAAGACAGTTCAAGCCTTGCCTTGTTTTAGCATGACTGTTGTTTTAGCATGCCTGTTGTTTTAGCATGCCTGTTGTTTTAGCATGCCTGTTGTTTTAGCATGCCTGTTGTTTTAGCATGCCTGTTGTTTTAGCATGTCGGTTGTTTTAGCATGCCTGTTGTTTTAGCATGCCTGTTGTTTTAGCATGCCTGTTGTTTTAGCATGTCGGTTGTTTTAGCATGCCTGTTGTTTTAGCATGCCTGTTGTTTTAGCATGCCTGTTGTTTTAGCATGTCGGTTGTTTTAGCATGCCTGTTGTTTTAGCATGTCGGTTGTTTTAGCATGCCTGTTGTTTTAGCATGCCTGTTGTTTTAGCATGCCTGTTGTTTTAGCATGCCTGTTCTTTTTGCATGTCTGTTGTTCTTGCATACCTGTTGTTTTAGCATGCCTGTTGTTTTAGCATGCCTGTTGTACTGGTATATTTGTGTGCTTCATGCGTAAATGTTCCTTGAGATTACAAAACCATCAGGGCTGTCTGGATGAACTGCACTGTTAACATGGAAATAACAATATCTGGGCAATTCCACAGTAACAGAATGAATGGTTTTTGTTTGACAGACATTTTAAAGTGAAAAATCTGATTTTTCTGTTACCGTGGAATTGCCCATCTGCTATTTGTCATGCCATTAATAACCTGCATGGTGACTTTTTTAAAGGGTGCACTCTACGCCTCCACTCTGCCGTAATGGATCAACAAGCCACAGAAACATCTGTCATAATATTTATTCTAAAAGGAATAGGAGCATTTCTTTACACAGTCAGTGTTGAACAGTGATGAGACAGTGTATTCGGAAAGTATTCAGACCCATTTACTTTTTCCTCATCAATCTACACACAATACCGATAATGACAAAGCAAAAACAGGTTTGTAAGATTTTTTTACAAATGTAAAAATTTTTTTTTCACAAAATACCTTATTTACATAAGCATTCAGACCCTTTGCTATGAGACTCGAAATTGAGCTCAGGTGCATCCTGTTTCCATTGATCATCCTTGAGATGTTTCTACAACTTGATTGGAGTCCACCTGTGGTAAATTCAATTGATTGGACATGATTTGGAAAGGCACCCACCTGTCTATAGAAGGTCGCACAGTTGACAGTGCATGTCAGAGCAAAAACCAAGCTATGAGGTGGAAGGAATTGTCCGAAGAGCTTCGAGACAGGACTGTGTCGAGGCACAAATCTGGGGAAGGGTACCAAAACATTTCTGCAGCATTGAAGGTCCCCAAGAACAAAGTGGCCTCTATCATTCTTAAATGGAAGAAGTTTGGAACCACCAACACTCTTCCTAGAGTTGGCCGCCCAGCCAAACTGAGCAATCAGGGGGGAAGGGCCTTGGTCAGGGAGGTGACCAAGAACCCAATGGTCACCCTGACAGAGCTCCTCTGTGGAGATGGGAGAACCTTCCAGAAGGACAACCATCTATGCAGTACTCCACCAATCAGGCCTTTATGGTAGAGTGGCCAGACGGAAGCCACTCCTCAGTAAAAGGCACATGACAGCCAACTTGGAGTTTGCCAAAAGACAACTAAAGACTCTCAGACCATGAGAAACAATATTCTCTGTTCTGATGAAACCAAGATTGAACTCTTTTGCCTGAATGCCAAGCATCACGTCTGGAGGAAACCTGGCACCATCCCTATGGTGAAGCATGTTGGTGGCAGCATTGGGAGACTAGTCAGATTTGAGGGAAAGATGAACGGAGCAAAGTACAGAGAGATACTTGATGAAAACTTGCTCCAGAGTGCGCAGGACCTCAGACTGGACCAACAGAACAATGTTCATAAGCACACAGCCAAGACAACGCAGGAGTGGATTCGGGACAAGTCTCTGAGTGTCCTTGAGTGGCCCAGCCAGAGCCCAGACTTGAACCCGATCGAACACCTCTGGAGAGACCTGAAAATAGCTGTGCAACGACACTCCCCATCCAACCTTGTAGAGCTTGAGAGGATCTGCAGAAAATAATGGGAGAAACTCCCCAAATACAGGTCTGCCAAGCTTGTACCGTCATACCCAAGAAGACTTGAGGCTGTAATCGCTGCCAAAGATGCTTCAACAAAGTATTGAGTAAAGGGTCTGATTACTTATGTAAATGTTATATTTCAGTGTTTTATTTGTAATACATTTGCTAACATTTCTAAAAACCTGTTTTTGCTTTGTCATTATGGGGTATTGTGTGTATATGGATGAGGGAAAGAAAAAATGTTATCCATGTTAGAGTAAGGCTGTAACTTAACAAAATTTGGAAAAGGTCATGTGGTCTGAATACTTTCCGAATGCACTGTATGTGTTCTAAAAGGGATAGGAGAACCTCTTTATTCACAGTCAGTGTAACTATTGCCTCAACTGACTTGTTCTTCAACCAAATGTTGAACCCTCAAATTGATCATCTGTTTAGTTAATCTTGTTTTCAACCACATTTTATACCCTCAAATTGATCATCTGTTTTAGTTAGAGGTGGTAGTCGATAGGTGGTGGTCAGCTATATTTTATTTCACCTTTATTTAACTAGGCAAGTCAGTTAAGAACAAATTCTTATTTGCAATGACGGCCTACAACGGCCAAACCCGGATGACGCTGGGCCAATTGTGCGCCGCCCTATGGGACTCAAATCACGGCCGGTTGTGATACAGCCTGGAATCGAACCAGGGGGTCTGTAGTGACGCCTCAAGCACTGAGATGCAGTGCCTTAGACCGCTGCGCCACTCGGGAGCCCATTCACAGTTTAGGGGATAAATAATGAATGAATGCTGCATTGTACATATTTCATAAAACAATTTGTAATCAATTATGAACGAGTCGAGGTACCAACAGCGGTCCGTGTCTGAGCGGTTCACCTTTAAAACAGGATATCAAGTCCTGCATTGGCACTGAAGTCTGCACATGAAAGTGATTCCACAAACCCCAGCTCAAACTTGGGAACCTTTCCAGCTAAAATCAAATATTGCTGTTGGTCTGTAGAACAACATTTTCTGTTTGAACAATGTAAGAACTGCATATGTCCAGACAAGACTATCTTGACAATAAATGAAGTCTAGCGTGTAAATATAATGTCACCTTTCCCATTAACAGAGTATCCCATCAGAGATTAAATACTCATCACATATTGGAGGGGAGGACTAGAAGACAGATTAGGCCTCATAAACTAGAGGCTGTCGTTATAAACTGAAGGCTTTATGAGCTAATTGAAATCAAGTTGCTTGATATGACTTCATGAATTAGTGATGTGGTAATGAGAGGATGTTTTTCTTTACAAGGTAAAGAGAGGATGTTTCTCTTTCCAAGGTAATGAGAGGATGTTTCTCTTCACAAGGTAAAGAGAGGATGTTTCTCTTTCCAAGGTAATGAGAGGATCTTTCTCTTTACAAGGTTCATTTAGCTCCTCTAAAACTGTGGCATCATTAAGTTGGAGTTCAGGGCGGTGATCATTAATGGAATGAGACCCATTAAAGTGAAGAGAGGACCTTTCTCAGTCCCTCCTCCTAATCCCTCATCGAACACACACACATACACACACACACACACACACACACACACACACACCTCCCACTGCATGACCAATGCAGCATGAAGGAAAGACAATCCTTTATCAAAGCAACAAGGGCAGCATAATGCATCCTTGCCTCCCATAGACCTTTCACGGCAACCTCCCCAATTAACTTTAATCGCCAGAAATGTCATTTTATGCTTTTCCCTTATTCTCTCTATGCTATCTCCCCCTCTGCATCCATATGCCCCTTCACCCCTCCATCCAGAACACCCTGTTCTTCTCCTCTCCCCTTCCCTTGCATGGATCTCCAGACCTCGAGTGTCAATGATTTAAATGGATTGCTCATCCAGCCAGTTAACCTTCCCATCCCATAAAAAGTGTAATTGGTTTGCTATAGAAAGCAGCCTTTTCAATGCTGTGAATAATCCCTGGGCTTGATTAATGCTTCTCTAATCAATGTGTGTCTGGTAGACACGCCTCTTCAGTCATCCTGTAAAGGGGAACAGCTGGCCTTTCCAAAGTTCACAGTGAGGGGGGGAGGGGGGTGATGGATCAAGCAGGGGGTCAGTCAAACCACTTATACACATGAACAAAAACCCCGTGCTATTTTCAAGTAGTGACCAAGAATGTGTAAAAGGATCAAAGGCCTAACACTGTAAAGGACAGGTGTTTGTGTGTGTTTCCATGGATGTGTGTGTGTTTCCATGGATGCGTGTGTTTCCATGGATGTGTGTGTTTCCATGGATGTGTTTGTTTCCATGGATGTGTGTGTTTCCATGGATGTGTTTGTTTCCATGGATGTGTGTGTTTCCATGGATGTGTGTGTTTCCATGGATGTGTGTGTTTCTATGGATGTGTGTGTTTCCATGGATGTGTGTGTTTCCCTGGATGCGTGTGTTTCCATGGATGAATGTGTTTCCATGGATGAGTGTGTGAGGTGTGACCATATGTGACAGACAAAGGGACCGGCAGAAAAATATGCATCTGAATTTAAACTAACCCACACACATAATCTAAATGTAATCGCGCTATTAGAGTATAGGAGAGGTGTTTCATGCGGTGACATCACAGAGAAATATGTATTGCCCCAGATGTATTGCTATTGTAATTTTCTCTTCAAATAGGAGGGGTTATCAAGCTCACAGCTAAAGGTACTGAGGGTGTTGTGTTCAGGACAGATTTGAATAAGACTGGGAACCGGCCCACAGCCTGCTGGGATGTATGAATATCAATGTCACCACTGACTGAGCTGGGTGACAGATTGGGAGATATCAATTCATCATGACTTTAGGAGGTGACCTGGACACTAAACGCAACGGCTCTCCTCCACTTTGCTTTGTAGACTGATGCAATACATTTTGCATAAATGTAATCTCTACTCTGGTGAGGATATAGAACGGTATCTGCTCAAAAAACTATAATCAATGTACGATGCCTCCAACAGCCACCAACATATGACCGGGTTAAAAGAGATGTCACTTTTGGGCTGCCAAAATAATATATAATGAATATCCTACTTGCTGTATACATTAGCATTCAAAGTGGAAATCTATTAAGACGAATCTATAGAGTGCCACTTGTCTCAAAGAGTGAAGAGCTGCATGTGATCCACCAGTAAGAGTTCTATGGACATCTTTCTGTGGAGCTGCATTCTAACCTCTCTGAGTCTAGACAGAGTGTCAAGCTCAGATGCTACATCAATCTAAGAGATGTGTTGTTCCAACCACTAATGCCCTCCGACTAGAGATATGATATATGCAGACAGTGATGAATGATCTTACTACACATTCATTACAGATGCTTTGCAACTACCAGTCTTCCACCCATCCTCTCCTCTCCCTCTCTCCGTCTCTCTCAACTTTGTTCAGGGTGTCATGCCTGGTAGGCCAGTTATTCAGCTGAACTTGTAAACAACAGCCTACATCTGTCTCCATCACCTTTAATAACAGCTCAATGTTTACTCTGCTTTATTTAGAAGAATAGGAGAGTAGGCAGCAGGTCTGTGTTGAAGTAGGCAGAGGGAACGCAGCCACAGCACTCCATGAGTTAGTATGCACACACATGCGTCGCCTACACAGTCTCACTGCAACAACACTGCAGTCAGAGAAGGGGGGGAAGTGGGTGGGGGGTGGAAAGGGTGACAAGCAGGGGGAGAGACAGAGGGCTGCATTGAAATATTAAGATTTAACCTTGTGGTTTGGACCTCTACACAGACACAAACACACACAGTCTTGTATAACTAACCTTGTAGGGACACAATTCAGTCCCATTCAAAATCCTATTTTCCCTAACCCCTAATCGTAAACCTAACCTGAACCCTGACCCTAACCCTACCCTTAACCCTAACCTTAACCCGAAAACCTTAACCCTGGAGCTAACCCTAGTGCCTTACCCTAAACTTCATTCTAACCTTAACACTAATTCTAACCTTAACCCTAATCCTAGCTCCTAACCCTAACCATAATTCTAACCCTAACACTAATTCTAACCCTAAACTTAATTCTAACCCTAACACTAATTCTAACCCTAACACTAATTCTAACCCTAACACTAATTCTAACCTTAACACTAATTCTAACCTTAACGTATTTTGCATACAGTTGATAAGCGTCACTTTGGGGGCTGGGCCACCCTACACACACACACACACACACACACACACACACACACGGGTCAGGAACAAAGAGAAAGAGACAATGAGTTAAGTATTATGAGTTTAGATGACTAATATCAAGAAATGGACATGAGAAGCAAATGCAAAAAGCAAGTATTATTTAAAGCTGCAATATGTAAGGTTTTGTGTAACCTAACCAAATTCACATAGAAACATGAGTTATAGATATTTCATTCTCATTGAAAGCAAGTCTAAGAAGCGGTAGATCTGTTCTATGTGCACTATTTCTATGCTTCTGTCAAGGGGTGCTGAAGGTGGGTGTGGTGCATGAATCAAGCGCAGGACGCAGAAGCTCAGTCCAAAAGACTTTAGTGCAATATTCACGTAGAAAATAAGCACAATAAGCCCGAAGGCGAAATAACGGCGCACACAGGCGTCAATCAAACGGCGCACTAACATGTGCGAAAAACCTCTCCAAAACACTGGAGGGAAGTACGTAGCTCCAACACGAAACAGAAGAGCAATCACACACAAAGACAAACACACACAACGAGAACTAAATAGGACACTAACGAGGACTAACAAGACACAGGTGTACAACATCAAGACAAAACCAAACGAACATGAAACATAGATCGGTGGCAGCTAGTACTCCGGGGACGACGACCGCCGAAGCCTGCCCGAACCAGGAGGAGGAGCAGCCTCGGCCGAAACCGTGACAGTACCCCCCCCCTTGACGCGCGGCTCCAGCCGTGCGCCGACCCCGGCCTCGGGGAAGACCAGGAGGACGCGGAGCAGGGCGCGCGGAATGGTCCCGGTGGAACTCCGACAGGAGAGAGGGGTCTAGGATGTCCCTCCGCGGCACCCAGCACCGCTCCTCCGGGCCGTACCCCTCCCACTCCACGAGATACTGGAGACCCCCCATCCGGCGTCTTGAGTCCAAGATGGACCGAACGGTGTACGCCGGAGCCCCCTCGATGTCCAGTGGGGGCGGAGGAGTCTCCCCTATCTCATTGTCCTGGAGTGGATCAGCTACCACCGGCCTGAGAAGAGACACATGGAACGAGGGGTTAATGTTCTTATACTCAACAGGTAGATGTAACCTATAACACACCTCGTTCAATCTTCTCAGGACTTTAAAGGGCCCCACAAACCGCCGACCCAGCTTCCGGCAGGGCAGGCGGAGGGGTAGGTTTCTGGTAGAGAGCCAGACTCGATCTCCGGGTGCGTACACCGGCCCCTCACTGCGGTGGAGATCGGCGCTCGCCTTGTGACGAAGGACGGCTCGCTGCAGGTGGACGTGGGCAGCGTTCCACGTCTCTTCCGAGCGCCTCATCCAATCATCCACCGCAGGGGCCTCGATCTGGCTCTGCTGCCAAGGTGCCAGAACCGGCTGGTAACCTAACACACATTGGAAGGGGGTTAGGTTGGTAGAGGAGTGGCGGAGAGAGTTCTGGGCCATCTCGGCCCAGGGAATGTACCGTGCCCACTCCTCCGGCCGGCCCTGGCAATACGACCTCAGAAACCTACTCACATCCTGGTTGACACGTTCTACCTGCCCGTTACTCTCCGGGTGGTACCCTGAGGTAAGGCTAACCGAGACCCCCAAACGCTCCATGAACGCTCTCCAAACACGGGAGGTAAACTGGGGGCCTCGATCAGACACTATATCCTCGGGTACCCCGTAATGCCGGAAGACGTGGGTAAATAGGGCCTCAGCGGTCTGTAGGGCAGTAGGAAGACCCGACATAGGGAGAAGACGACAGGCCTTAGAGAACCGGTCCGCAACGACCAGGATGGTGGTATTCCCCTGAGAGAGGGGAAGGTCTGTCACAAAATCCACCGAGAGGTGGGACCATGGTCGTTGTGGAACGGGCAGGGGTTGTAACTTACCCCTGGGCAGATGTCGGGGCGCCTTACACTGGGCGCACAACGAGCAGGAGGAGACATAAACCCTCACATCCCTAGCCAAAGTGGGCCACCAGTATTTAGTGCTAAGGCAATGCACTGTCCGGCCAATACCCGGATGTCCAGAGGAGGGTGACGTGTGAGCCCAGTAAATGAGTCGATCCCGAATCTCGAGCGGAACGTACTTCCGACCCTCAGGACACTGTGGAGGGCTGGGGTCGGTACGCAACGCTCGCTCGATTTCGGCATCGACCTCCCACACCACCGGTGCCACAAGGCAAGACTCCGGTAGTATGGGAGTAGGCTCAACGGACCTCTCCTCCGTGTCATACCGCCGGGACAGCGCATCTGCCTTACCATTCTGGGACCCAGGGATGTACGTGATTTTAAATACGAACCTGGTGAGAAACATACTCCATCGAGCCTGGCGAGGGTTCAGTCTCCTCGCTGCCCGGATGTACTCCAGGTTCCGATGGTCAGTCAAAATGAGGAAAGGGTGTTGAGCCCCCTCAAGCCAATGCCTCCACACCTTAAGGGCTTGAACTACAGCTAACAGCTCCCTGTCCCCAACGTCATAGTTACGCTCCGCCGGGCTGAGCTTTTTTGAGTAAAAAGCACAGGGGCGGAGTTTAGGTGGCGTGCCGGACCGTTGAGAGAGAACGGCCCCTATACCAGCCTCAGACGCGTCTACCTCAACCTGAAAGGGTAATGCGGGATCCGGATGCGCCAGCACCGGAGCCGACGTAAACAGGTCCTTCAGTCTCCTAAAGGCCCTGTCCGCATCAGCTGACCACTGCAGGCGCACCGGACCCCCTTTCAGAAGGGACGTGATGGGAGCTGCCACCTGTCCAAAACCCCGGATAAACCTCCGGTAGTAATTCGCAAAGCCCAAGAACTGCTGCACCTCTTTTACAGTGGTTGGAGTTTGCCAATTACGCACAGCGGACACACGATCCACCTCCATTCTCACCCCTGACGCGGACAACCGATAACCCAAAAAGGAGACCGACTCCTGGAAAAACAGACATTTCTCTGCCTTGACATATAGGTCGTGCTCCAACAGCCTCCTCAATACACGACGCACCAGGGTTATATGCTCGGCTCGGGTAGACGAGTACACCAGAATGTCATCAATGTACACGACCACCCCTTGTCCCTGCATATCCCGGAAAATGTCATCTACGAAGGATTGGAAGACTGATGGAGCATTCATCAACCCATATGGCATGACGAGATATTCGAAATGACCTGACGTGGTACTAAACGCTGTCTTCCATTCGTCGCCCTCCCTAATGCGCACCAAGTTATACGCGCTCCTGAGATCCAATTTTGTGAAAAACCGCGCTCCATGCAATGACTCTGTCATGGTCGCAATCAGAGGGAGTGGATAACTGTATTTCACAGTAATCTGATTGAGACCACGGTAATCAATGCACGGGCGCAACCCTCCATCTTTCTTCTTCACAAAAAAGAAACTCGAGGAGGCGGGAGAAGTGGAGGGCCGAATGTATCCCTGTCTCAAAGATTCGGCTATGTAAGTCTCCATAGCTTTTCTCTCCTCTTGAGACAAAGGATACACGTGGCTCCATGGGAGCGCTGCTCCTGCCTGGAGATCAATCGCACAATCCCCCTGTCTATGAGGAGGCAACTGCGTCGCCCTAGTTTTACTAAACACGAGAGCTAAATCCCCATATTCAGGCGGAATGTGCAGTGCGGGCACTTGGTTTGGACTTTCCACCGAAGTCGCCCCCACGGAAACACCCAGACATCGCCACTCGCACTGAGCAGACCACCCATCGAGAGCCCTCTGTTGCCATGAAATAGCAGGGTTATGGGTGCTTAACCAGGGAATTCCCAGCACCACTGGTTACGCAGGAGAGTCGATCAGATACAGCTGTATAGTCTCTTCATGACCCCCCTGCGCACACATCCTAAGTGGTGCTGTGATCTCCCTAATCAACACCGACCCCAACGGGCGGCTATCTAAGGCATGAACGGGAAAAGGTTTGTCAACAGGTAGGAGAGGGATCCCTAAATCTAAACAAAACTTCCGATCAACAAAATTCCCAGCTGCGCCTGAATCTACTAGCGCCTTATGCTGGGAATGAGGTGCAACCTGTGGAAAACACACAGGTATACAAAAGTGCGCAACAGAAAGCTCTGGGTAAGTGGGACGTCTACTCACCTGGGAGGCCCCCCCAGTGCGTGGCCTGTTGTCTTCTCCCCCGGAGAACCCTCCCCAGCACCTGGCCGCAGTGTGCCCTCCACGACCGCACCTGGTGCAGGAGACAGGCCCCTTCGGGCTCCTCCTCCTCCTCCTTTCTCTAGCGCCGGCACCCCCGAGCTCCATAGGGCTCGGCTCGGAGGTGCCGGAGGGCGGAATGGACGGACCCCCCTCAGGACGTCCACGGGTGGCCAGCAGGGTGTCCAGACGGATGGACATATCGACCAACTGGTCGAAGGTGAGATGGGTATCCCTGCAGGCCAACTCACGTTGAACGTCCTCCCGTAGGCTACATCGAAAATGGTCGATGAGGGCCCGTTCATTCCACCCTGCGTCCGCCGCTAGAGTCCGGAACTCTAGAGCAAACGCCTGTGCGCTCCTCCTCCCCTGTCTCAGGTGGACTAGACGCTCCCCCTCGGCGTAGGAGATGGTGTTGGCGTCCATCTTCCTCCACTCGGCGTTAGCCCACTCCAACGCCTTGCCCGTGAGACAGGAGATGAGGGCGGAAACGCTCTCGTGTCCCGAGGGCACCGGGTGTACAGTGGCCAGGTAGAGCTCCACCTGCAGGAGGAACCCCTGACACCCGGCAGCTGTTCCGTCATACGCCCTCGGGAGCGAGAGCCGAATCCCCCTGGGTTCCGGAGCTGGGACTGGTGGACCGGCCGATGGGGTTGGCAGGGTAGGTGGAGGTGTGGGTACCCCGCTGGCCTCCCATCGGTGCAGGGTGTTGATTACGTCCTGTAGAGCGGTCCCCAGTTGTCGTATCTGGTCATCTTGGCCGCGAACATGCTCCTCGAGCGACTCAGGCGTAACTGCAGATCCTGCTGATTCCATTTTGGTGTGTGATTCTGTCAAGGGGTGCTGAAGGTGGGTGTGGTGCATGAATCAAGCGCAGGACGCAGAAGCTCAGTCCAAAAGACTTTAGTGCAATATTCACGTAGAAAATAAGCACAATAAGCCCGAAGGCGAAATAACGGCGCACACAGGCGTCAATCAAACGGCGCACTAACATGTGCGAAAAACCTCTCCAAAACACTGGAGGGAAGTACGTAGCTCCAACACGAAACAGAAGAGCAATCACACACAAAGACAAACACACACAACGAGAACTAAATAGGACACTAACGAGGACTAACAAGACACAGGTGTACAACATCAAGACAAAACCAAACGAACATGAAACATAGATCGGTGGCAGCTAGTACTCCGGGGACGACGACCGCCGAAGCCTGCCTGAACCAGGAGGAGGAGCAGCCTCGGCCGAAACCGTGACAGCTTCCTTTTCTTAAATTTTGTTTTCAGTTTTGTACAACAGCTTCAAACAGCTGAAAATACAATCTTTTTTGGTTATGGAAAATATCTTTCACATCATATATTTCACAATGATTCTCTACACTATACATGCTTGTTTTGACACATAAACTGAAATTAGGTGAACTATTAAAATTTTAGCAACCAGGAAATGGCGGAGCAATTTCTGCATAGTGCAGCTTTAATATCATTGTAAAATGAATGGATTCACATACAAGGCATAATGCTTAAATTGCAAGAAAATACTAGCATTACTGTCACGTCTACACCCGCTCCCCCTCTCCGGCACTCGACGTCGCCGGTTTACTAACCACCGGTCCTGGCAACCCATCATTACGCACACCTGCGTCTCATCATTAGGCACACATGGACTTCATCACTTCCCTGATTACTTCCACTTTATTTAGCCCTCTGTGTTCATCAGTCCTTAGGTGTTATTGATTGTCTCTCATGTTTAGTACGCTTCCCATGTTTGTTCTTTTGTATCTCTTTCTTATTAACCTCACCTTCTGCACCTGCTTTCTGACTCCCGGCGTATATGTAACAGAATAACACCTCAGCAAGATGGAAGCAGCAGAAGATTCAATTCTCTTCCAGACGTTTAATGAACAAGGTCATCTACTCCACCAACACCACGACCAGCTGGCGAAACTGGGTACAGCCATGGAGGAGATACTCTGCATTCTCCACCACCTCGACACCACCAGCGAGGTTCTCCATACCCCTATAAGACGGCCTCCTACCACTGGTCGTCACAGAGAGCCATCCCCCCAGCCTACCCAGCCGTCTCCCCAGGTCAGCGATGCCCGACTCTCCCTTCTGGAGAAATATGACGGTACTCCATCGAAATGCCGTTGCTTCCTACTCCAGTGCTCCCTCTATTTCATCTATCAGACGGGAGCCCCCACCACCGAGAGGTCCAAGATTTCCACGGTCATTTGCCTGCTATTTGCACTGCCCCCCCCACCCCATCCTTTTTACGCTGCTGCTACTCTGTTAAGTAAGTATTTATGCATAGTCACTTTAACTCTACCCACATGTACATATTACCTCAACTACCTCAACTAGCCGGTGCCCCCGCACATTGACTCTGCAACGGTACCCCCCTGTATATATAGCCTCCCTACTGTCACTTTATTTTACTGTATATATAGCCTCCCTACTGTCACTTTATTTTACTTCTGCTCTTTTTTTCTCAACACTTTTTTTGTTGTTGTTTTATTCTTACTTTTTTGTTTAAAATAAATGCACTGTTGGTTAAGGGCTGTAAGTAAGCATTTCACTGTAATGTCTGCACCTGTTGTATTCGGCGCATGTGACCAATAAAATTTGATTTGATTTGATTTGATTTGATTTGACCGGATGGGCGTTGGAGTGGGCTACGGCCATCTGGGAGAGGGGAGAGGAGGAGCTGGGTTCATGTGAGAGGTTAATGGCTCTGTTTGGGGCGGTCTTCGACCATCCTCCAGAGGGCAGAGGGACGTGAGCGTCTTTTCCAGCTCCGGAAGGGTGCCCAGACCGCTGCGGAGTACGCCCTCACCTTTCGCACTGTGGCAGCCTCCAGCAGATGGAATGAGCCGGCGCTCCGCACTCTATTCCGCAGTGGACTGAGCGAGGAGGTCCAGACGGAGTTGGAATGACAACATCTCATTGGACGATCTCATCTCGATAGCCAATCCATCTGGATAACCTTCTTCGGAAGCGCCGGTGTCCACCTCGCCACTCTCCTCCCTCCTATGGCTGTCCTGAAGCAGAGCCTGAACCCATGGAGGTAGGGGCCACACCTCTCCGCGGCATCGCCGGAGACAGTTGGGGCTCTGTCCCTATTGCAGCCGGGAGGGGCACCAGCTTCAGTGGTGTCCAGTGCACCCTAATCCAGGGTCCACTGGAGCAGAGGAGCGGCCCCGTGACCTTCCGTCTCCCAGGCTGGGCGTGAGTATTCCAGTATCATCGTTTTCCGCCAAACCCTTTATGGTTCCTATTTCACTGGCTGGCTGTCCCTCAAGTGTTGTCTCCACAGCTCTAGTGGACTCCAGTGCCGCAGGGAACTTCATCGACCAGGCCTTCGCCTCTCCCCTGAACTTAACCTCATACCCGCTCTCTTCTCCCTTTCCTGTTCATGCCCTAGATGTGCGACCATTGGGATCCGGCACAATTACACACAAAACTGCACTACTCACCCTCACCATGGGACCCATGCACCAGGAAAGTCTTCCCTTCTTCATCACCACCGCACCCGTACACAAGGTAATCCTAGGCCTCCTGTGGCTCCAACGTCACAACCCCACCATCTCATGGTCGAACATGAAAATCACCGCCTGGGGACCAGGATGTCGGAAGACCTGCTTCCCCTTACCCTGTGGTTCCACGCCGGTTGAGAGTCCTGTGAGTGCCCATCAATCGGTCCTCCCGTATCGTTGGCCCCGTGTTTTGGGACGTAGATGTGGACATCCGCCAGGCTCTGGCGAGGGAACCCGCTCCTGCTACCTGCCCTCCAGAAAGCATCTACGTTCCCATGGAGGTAAGAGATCGGCTGTTGACCTGGGCACACACATCCCTCGCCGCTGGACAACCAGGTATCACCATCCAATCCCTCTACGAGAAGTCCTGGTGGCCCACCTTGGTGCAGGACGTCGCCCACTATGTCAACTCATGTTCCATATGTAACCAGTCCAAATCTCCCCGGCACACTCCAGCAAGGCAAGTCATTCCACTTCCCGTGCCTCAGCGGCCTTGGTCTCATCTGTCCATTGATTTCATCACTGATCTCCCATCTTGTGATAGTTACACTACTATTATGGTTGTTGTGGACAGATTTTCTAAATCTTGCCATTTTATCCCTCTCTCTGGTCTCCCTACCGCTCTCCAGGTTGCTGAGGCACTGTTCCAGCAGGTCTTCCGGCACTATGTCCTTCCGGAGGACATTGTCTCCGACCGTGGCCCCCAATTCACGTCACGGGTATGGAAAGCCTTCATGGAGAAGCTGGGGGTCACAGTCAGCCTCACTTCCGGGTACCGGCCTCAGTCCAACGGGCAGCTGGAGAGGATGAACCAGGAGCTGGGGAGGTTCCTTAGGAGTCCCTGCCAGGACCGGCAGGGGGAGTGTTCCCGGTTCCTTCCCTGGCCGGTGTACGCACAGAATTCACTTTTTCACACCTCCACCGGGCTGACTCCCTTCCAGTGCATCCTGGGGTACCAGCCGGTCCTGGCCCTGTGGACCCCGAGCCAGACCGAAGCCCCTGCGGTGGACAAGTGGTTCCGGTGTGCAGAGGAGCTTTGGAACTCTGTCCATGTGAGGCTCCAATGCGCCGTCCACTGACAGAAGGAGCAGGCAGACCGCCACCGCAGTAAGGCTCCCATGTTCCATCCTGGTTATCGCGTTTGGCTCTCAACCAGGAACCTCTCGCTCTGCCTGCCCTGCCGGAATCTGAGCCCCTGGTTAGTGGGGCCTTTCAAAGTCCTCCAGAGGGTAAATGAGGTAACATACCTCTCCCTCGGGGCCGTCCCCCCCTTACATTATTCTAGGCATGATCAGAGGGAGATGGAGAGTCATAGTCTGAAAAGGTCATGCCCCAAGAGTCCCTGGGGTGGCGAGAGAAAGAAAGAGTATCTCACCAGCGCAGGTCAGGAACAAAGAGAACTACACTACCAGTGAAAAGTTTTAGAACACCTACTCATTCAAGGGTTTTTCTTTATTTTTACTATTTTCTACATTGTTGAATAATAGTGAATACCTCAAAACTATGAAATAACACATATGGAATCATGTAGTAAACAAAAAAGTGTTAAACAAATCAAAATATATTTGAGATTCTTCAAATAGCCACCCTTTGCCTTGATGACAGCTTTGCACACTCTCAACATGCTTCACCTGGAATGCTTTTCCAACAGTCTAGAAGGAGTTCCCACATATGCTGAGCAACTTGTTGGCTGCTTTTCCTTCACTCTGCGGTCCGATTCATCCCAAACCATCTCAATTTGGTTGAGGTCGGGGGATTGTGGAGGCCAGGTCATCTGATGCAGCACTCCATCACTCTCCTTCCTGGTCAAACAGCCCTTACACAGCCTGGAGGTGTGTTTTGGGTCATTGTCCTGTTGAAAAACAAATGAAAGTCCCACTAAGCCTTAACCAGATGGGATGGCGTGTCGCTGCAGAATGCTATGGTAGCCATGCTGGTTAAATGTGCCTTAAATTCTAAATAAATCACAGACAGTGTCACCAGCAAAGCACCCCCACACCATAACACCACCTCATCCATGCTTTACGGTGGGAAATACACATGCGGAGATCATCCGTTCACCCACACCACGTCTCACAAAGACACTCCAAAAATCTCCAGTTTGGACTCCAGACCAAAGGACACATTTCCACCAGTCTAATGTCCATTGCTCGTGTTTCTTGGCCAAGGCAAGTCTCTTCTTATTATTGGTGTCCTTTAGTAGTGGTTACTTTGCAGCAATTCGACCATGAAGGCCTGATTCACACAGTCTCCTCTGAACAGTTGATGTTGAGATGTGTCTGTTGAACTCTGTGAAGCATTTATTTGGGCTGCAATTTCTGAGGCTGGTAACTCTAATGAACTTATCCTCTGCAGCAAAGGTAACTCTGGGTCTTCCATTCCTGTGGTGGTCCTCATGAGAGCCAGTTTCATCATAGAGCTTGATGGTTTTTGAGACTGCACTTGAAGAAACTTTCAAATTCTTGAAATGTTCCGTAATGACTGACCTTCATGTCTTAAAGTAATGATGGACTGTAATTTCTCTTTGCTTATTTGAGCTGTTCTTGCCATAATATGGACTTGGTCTTTTACCAAATAGGGCTATCTTCTGTATACCTTGTCACAACACAACCTTTTGGCTCAAACGAATTAAGATGAAAAGGAATTCCACAAATTAACTTTTAAGAAGGCACACCTGTTAATTGAAATGCGTTCCAGGTGACTACCTCACGAAGCTGGTTGAGAGAATGCCAAGAGTGTGCAAAGCTGTCATCAAGGCAAAGGGTGGCTATTTGAAGAATCTCAAATATAACATATATTTTGATTTGTTTAACACTTTTTTGTTTACTTCATGATTCCATATGTGTTATTTCATAGTTTGATGTCTTCACTATTATTCTACAATGTAGAATATAGTAAAAATAAAGAAAAACCCTTGAATGAGTAGGTGTTCTAAAACTTTTGACCAGTAGTGTAGACAGACCATCAACAGCAAATACAAGTGTGTGTGTGTGTATATATGCCTAAACATTGGTGGTGTAGCAGAAGGTATTCAGGCTGGCCCTGGGTACCAGCACTGTGTGGGGTAAACACATAACAGCCCTGCTGGAGGGCGGTACCAGTACTTTATGTTTGTGTGCGTGTAAACATCACCTGAAGTGATTCCAGTCCGACCAGTACAATACTTTATAAAAGCACACAGGTGTAGCACTGAGAGAACACTTCTACAGTTCAGAGTTCACACCTTCAGAGACTGGCTGAGAGAGAGACAGAGACCGAGGGCAACCACGGTGCAACACATCTTTGGATTTCCACAGTTTACACACTGACAGGTGAGCTCAGTTTGAGTGAGGACCTCAACTTAGCTGGACCATTATCATCCAGTGAGTGAAAACTTCACTTTGTGTTCTCCAATTATAACAACAGTGTAATGATGATGTCCATTATGTTGACATGTACCCACTTTGAGGATAAGGTGCCCTTGGTGTACTACATGGCTTGGTGTATACTCTCTCTTAACATAAGTGGTGCATATATTTTTAATTGGCATTCCGCTAATGTTCTTGTTTCCAAGAAGCACTGTTCACAAAAACAGTGAAGAGTTGCATGTCTGCCAGTAAACATATTGTGTGTTATATGACTAATCTGACTCCACTCCAAACTTTGTATGCAGATGCGTCTGTAGCTGGCCTAGTAGTGTGGTCTTGTATATTGTTGAGGATATTAACATTAAAAGGAAATTGTCTTTAGAGGGATAGTTTTTTTTTTAATGTTTTATTTTGTATATATATTTACAGTAGCCATGGTCCCTCTCGCAAAAGGGGAAAATAATTAGCGAACTTTCTGACCTCTCACCATATAAATTAATTATACAACATGTGCCAACATTTATCAGTGTAAATATTAAGTTAATTATTTACAGCAATTGGCTGAAACATCAAAATATGAGTAAGTGTAGTCATAACATCGCAATTAATCACAAACCGATGATTACAAGGGTGGAACTGGCCCCTATTACCCTGGCATTGGTTGCAGTACACTGTGTAACACACCTTCGATAAATTATTATGAAATGTTCCTGGGGAAATCATTAATTGTTGAAGAGTTATTATTTACAATGACAACTGAACCGCACAGTCCTAATAAAATGATCACTCAATTTCAAAAGTATATTATTGAAAAGCATCAGCCAAGCGTCGTATCAAAGTAAACCTCATGATGATCTCAGCATTCGTTATATCACCTTACAGTAACAATGGGGAAGAAATAATGAATATGTGTGAAAGGCTTTGCGAGATAGAAAGAGAAAAGCTTCACAACAAAGAATAGTGTGTGACTATCGGATTGATGTTTGTGAAATACAGGACGTTTCAAAGCTTTGAGCGTAGAAACAAACGCACCAGTTTACGGCACTGACTTAACACCCCCTAACAAACATCCAACTATTTGTCATAGCTTGGCAGCAACATAGGCCAGATTTATTCAGAAAGCTCCTATGCTGTTAATCTTGCTAGAGACCATCCATCAAACACTTCCATCCATCAAACACTTCTTCAGTAACATACCAGTGATTACTATGAGAGGGCCAGTTTATATGCATCCAAATGGTTGTAGTAGGCTAGATGAGGATGGTTTTAGGGAGGTTATGGTTATCTGACTGATTTGGGCAAGTGGAGTTAAATATTTCAACAATAACTTTCTTTCTATAATGACTTGTGGTCTTAACTATGGCTTGTGTCCAGGATTACAGGATTTAACCCATTTGTTCCCAAATGTGTCTCAGACATGCCACTATGCAAATCGTATGCCATTAGTAACCCTAATATGTCATCCATATTGCTTTTTTTTATTGAAAAGTATGTAAAAAATTATGTTTTATTCTTGGTCACAATGGTGACCAATGGGAACATGCAGTGCTCTGCCTATAAGAAATGTAACTGACATTTACCCCTATTCCTCAGCTCCAATACCTACAGTGCCCTTGACTTATTCCACATTATTTTGTGTTACAGCCAAATTTCTAAATAGATTACATTGATTTTTTCCCCTCACCTATCTACACATAATACCCCATAATAACAAAGTGTAAATATAAATTTGTTTAAAAAAATCGAAAAGCATAATTCCACTTTGATATTATGGGGTATTGTGTGTAAGCCAGTGACACAAAATCTCCTTTTAATTTGTTTTCGATTCAGGCTGTAACACAACAAAATGTGGAAAAAGTCCAAGTGTAAACAAGGTTTTGTTTTATTTTTTTCAATGAAATTGTCTGCATAATTTCCAATCCCCCATATATTTTCTTGTAAATATATATACACATACAGTACCAGTGTCACGATCGTCGACTGAAGACACGGACCAAGGCGCAGCGTGATAAGCGTACATTTTATTTGTAGTACACCACACGAACAAAACAACAAACCAAACGATACGTGAAGTCCTAGGTTAATACAAAACAAACCTTACGGAACAAGATCCCACAAAGACTAGTGCAAAACAGGCTGCCTAAATATGGTCCCCAATCAGAGACAACGAGCTACAGCTGCCTCTGATTGGGAACCACCCCAGCCAACATAGATCAAAACGATCTAGAATGAAAACATAGAAAAACTAAACATAGAAAAATCCACACCCTGGCTCAACATTTAAGAGTCCCCAGAGCCAGGGCGTGACAACCAGTCAAAGGTTTGGACACACCTACTCATTCAAGAGTTTTTCTTTATTTTTACAATTTTTTACATTGTAGAATAATAGTGAAGACATCAAACTATGAAATAACACATATGGAATCATGTAGTAACCAAACAAGTGTTTACATCATTTAGCAGACACTCTTATCCAGAGCGACTTACAAATTGGTGAATTCAACTTATAATAGCCAGTGGGACAACCGCTTTTTTTTATGGGGGGGTGGGGGAGGGAGGGGTAGAAGGATTACTTTTATATTATTCCAGGTATTCCTTAAAGAGGTAGGGTTTCAAGTGTCTCCGGAAGGTGGTCAGTGACTCCGCTGTCCTGGCGTCGTGGGGGAGCTTGTTCCACCATTGGGGTGCCAGAGCAGCGAATAGCTTTGACTGGGCTGAGTGGGAACTGTGCTTCCATAGAGGTAGGGGGGCTAGCAGGCCAGAGGTGGATGAACGTAGTGCCCTCGTTTGGGTGCAGGGTCTGATCAGAGCCTGAAGGTAAGGAGGTGCCGTTCCCCTCACAGCTCCGTAGGCAAGCACCATGGTCTTGTAGTAGATGCGAGCCTCAACTGGAAGCCAGTGGAGTGTGCGGAGGAGCGGGGTGACATGAGAGAATTTGGGAAGGTTGAACACCAGACGGGCTGCAGCATGCGAGTTGCAGTAATCCAGACGGGAGATGACAAGTGCCTGGATTAGGACCTGTGCCGCTTTCTGTGTAAGGTAGGGTCGTACTCTGCGAATGTTGTAGAGCATGAACCTGCAAGATCGGGTCACCGCTTTGATGTTAGCGGAGAACGACAGGGTGTTGTCCAGGGTCAAGCCAAGGTTCTTTGCACTCTGGAGGCAAGGTCATCTGATGCAGCACTCCATCACTCTCCTTCTTGGTCAAATAGCCCTTATACAGCCTGGAGGTGTGTTGGGTCATTGTCCTGTTGAAAAACAATGATAGTCCCACTAGGCCCAAACCAGATGGGATTGCGTATCACTGCAGAATGCTGTGGTAGCCATGCTGGTTAAGTGTGCCTTGAATTCTAAATAAATAACAGACAGTGTCACCAGCAAAGCACCCCCACACCATAACACCTCCTCCTCCATGCTTTACGGTGGGAAATACACATGCAGAGATCATCCGTTCACCCACACCGTGTCTCACAAATCCAAGGAGGCTAGAACCAAAAATCTCAAATTTGGACTCCAGACCAAAGGACACATTTCACCGGCCTAATGTCCATTGCTCGTGCTTCTTGGCCCAAGCATGTCTCTTCTTATTATTGCTGTCCTTTAGTAGTGGTTTCTTTGCAGCAATTCGACCATGAAGGCCTGATTCACATAGACTCCTCTGAACAGTTGATGTTGAGATGTGTCTGTTACTTGAACTCTGTGAAGCATTTATTTGGGCTGCAATTTCTGAGGCTGGTAACTCTAATGAACTTATCCTCTGCAGCAAAGGTAACTCGGGGTCTTCCATTCCTGTAGTGGTCCTCATGAGAGCCAGTTTCATCATAGCGCTTGATGGTTTTTGCGACTGCACTTGAAGAAACTTTCAAAGTTCTTGACATTATCCGGATTGACTGACATTCATGTCTTAAAGTAATGATGGACTGTTATTTCTCTTTGCTTATTTGAGCTGTACTTGCCATAATATGGACTTGGTCTTTTACCAAATAGGGCTATCTTCTGTATACCCCCCCTACCTTGTCACTACACAACTGATTGGCTCAAACGCATCAAGAAGGAAATAAATTCCACAAATTAACTTTTAAGAAGGCACACTTGTTAATTGAAATGCATTCCAGGTGATTATCTCATGAAGCTGGTTGAGAAAATGCCAAGAGTGTGCAAAGCTGTCATCAAGGGAAAGGGTAATCTAGAATATATTTTGATTTGTTTAATGCTTTTTGGGTTACTACATGATTCCATATGTGTTATTTCATAGTTTTGAGGTCTTCACTATTATTCTGAAAAAATAGTAAAAATAAAGAAAAACCCTTGAATGAGTAGGTGTGTCCAAACCTTTGACTGGTGCTGTATATATATATATTTATACTTGCAAAAAATATATGGGTGATTGGAAGTGATGCAGACAATTACATTGATGGAATCTACAATCTATCTGCAATTTTAAAGCTGATCTACCCCCTAAAGAATTGTTTTTTTGAAGGGGTTCTAAACTCTCTTCATCATGACAATTAGGCATAGGACATCATTTAATTTTAACAAAAAGCTCCACTTTACTACAGCACGCACTAGTAAACATCATACAGAAATCAACCATGCATTATCTCTGACATTTCCTTTGCCTATACACCTCATCCCTGTTACTTGCCTATCTCAGCCATGTTATCCACTTTCCTTAGGCCTGTATTCCCTAAGACACCAACAGTAACCTAAATCCAGCTATTCGCTTCACATTCCAACCCTGTTATTTGCATATCTTAGTCATGGAATGAACTGCAAAAATCTCTGAAGCTGGAGACTCTTATCTCCATCACTAACTTTAAGCGTCAGTTTTCAGAGCAGCTTACCGATCACTGAACATGTACACAGCCTTTCTGACATTAGCCCACCCAACTACCTCATCCCCATATTGTTATTTATTTTGCTAATTTGCACCCCAGTATCTCTATTTGCACATCATCTTTTGCACATCTATCATTCCAATATTATACGAAATTGTAAATATTTTGCACTATGGCCTATTTATTACCTTAACTCCATAACTTACTACATTTGAACACACTGTATATATATTTTCTGTTGTATTTTTGACTTTTTGTTTTGTTTACCCCATATGTAACTCTGTGTTGATGTTTTTATCGCACTGCTTTGCTTTATCTTGGCCAGGTCGCAGTTGTAAATTAGAACTTGTTCTCAACTGGCTTACCTGGTTAAATAAAGGTGAAATAAAAATGTGATTTTTGACCAGTCTACTGCTACATGTCAGCCCCAATTGTCATAGAAATAGGTGTACTTCTGCATTTCAGTCCCAATATTCATACAAATCAGGTCTACACCTGTACTTCAGCTCCAATTTACATACAGTGGGGAAAAAAAGTATTTAGTCAGCCACCAATTCTGCAAGTTCTCCCACTTAAAAAGATGAGAGAGGCCTGTAATTTTCATCATAGGTACACGTCAACTATGACAGACAAATTGAGAAAAAAAATCCAGAAAATCACATTGTAGGATTTTTAATGAATTTATTTGCAAATTATGGTGGAAAATAAGTATTTGGTCACCTACAAACAAGCAGGATTTCTGGCTCTCACAGACCTGTAACTTCTTCTTTAAGAGGCTCCTCTGTCCTCCACTCGTTACCTGTATTAATGGCACCTGTTTGAACTTGTTATCAGTATAAAAGACACCTGTCCACAACCTCAAACAGTCACACTCCAAACTCCACTATGGCCAAGACCAAAGAGCTGTCAAAGGACACCAGAAACAAAATTGTAGACCTGCACCAGGCTGGGAAGACTGAATCTGCAATAGGTAAGCAGCTTGGTTTGAAGAAATCAAATGTGGGAGCAATTATTAGGAAATGGAAGACATACAAGACCACTGAAAATCTCCCTCGATCTGGGGCTCCACGCAAGATCTCACCCCGTGGGGTCAAAATGATCACAAGAACGGTGAGCAAAAATCCCAGAACCACACGGGGGGACCTAGTGAATGACCTGCAGAGAGCTGGGACCAAAGTAACAAAGCCTACCATCAGTAACACACTACGCCGCCAGGGACTCAAATCCTGCAGTGCCAGACGTGTCCCCCTGCTTAAGCCAGTACATGTCCAGGCCAGTCTGAAGTTTGCTAGAGTACATTTGGATGATCCAGAAGAGGATTGGGAGAATGTCATATGGTCAGATGAAACCAAAATAGAACTTTTTGGTAAAAACTCAACTCGTCGTGTTTGGAGGACAAAGAATGCTGAGTTGCATCCAAAGAACACCATAACTACTGTGAAGCATTGGGGTGGAAACATCATGCTTTGGGGCTGTTTTTCTGCAAAGGGACCAGGACGACTGATCCGTGTAAAGGAAATAATTAATGGGGCCATGTATCGTGAGATCTTGAGTGAAAACCTCCTTCCATCAGCAAGGGCATTGAAGATGAAACGTGGCTGGGTCTTTCAGCATGACAATGATCCCAAACACACCGCCCGGGCAACCCCATAGAAAATCTTTGGAGGGAGTTGAAAGTCCGTGTTGCCCAGCGACAGCCCCAAAACATCACTGCTCTAGAGGAGATCTGCATGGAGGAATGGGCCAAAATACCAGCAACAGTGTGTGAAAACCTTGTGAAGACTTACAGAAAACGTTTGACCTGTTTCATTGCCAACAACGGGTATATAACAAAGTATTGAGAAACTTTTGTTATTGACCAAATACTTATTTTTCCACCATAATTTGCAAATAAATTCATTAAAAATCCTACAGTGTGATTTTCTAGATATTTTTTTCTCATTTTGTCTGTCATAGTTGACATGTACCTATGATGAAAATTACAGGCCTCTCTCATCTTTTTAAGTGGGAGAACTTGCACAATTGGTGGCTGACTAAATACAGTTTTTCCCCACTGTACATACAAAGTCTGCACCTGTGCTTGAACCCAATTATTCAACTAAGCCAGGTCTAAATGTGCCGAAGCCTGATTTATATTTTATATTGTAAACCAGGTCTACCCCTGCACCTCAGCTCAGGTACTCCTACAAACCAGGTCTACACTTTTGACTGAGTCCCAATACTAATATAAACCAGATCTACACCTGCATATTTGAGGCCAAATACCAATACGAACCAGGTTTACACATGTGGCTATGTCCCAATACGCTCATAAACCAGGTCTACCCTTGTGACTATTCAGCAAAACTCACATAACCAGGCCTACCATTGTGCAAGAGACACTAAACAAACCTATGGACGTTAAATATTTGTTAAGATATAACACTAATTCCATTATGGGTCTATACATTGCCAATTCCCCCTAAGATAACAGAATATGACGTTTTACAGTCAAAATCACTGATTTAAACATAATAAAGGCTAATGGATGATGGTAAAATCATCTGGGTCTTGACTATGGCATGTGCCCAGGATTACAGGATTTAACTGCGGATAGAAATGTTCAAGTGATGCATAGCAACTGCTAGTAGCTAGAGCAACATTTTACAGTTAAATAATAAGACTGATGGCTGGGGTAGGTACTGTATGTGAAATAATTTAATTGATCATAGACTGACTGAGGTGTTTGTGCTACTGAGTTGTTTCATATAATGATATTTTGATGAGAATGAAGGTCAGTGGGACTTTTTACCGTGTGTTTTACCTAATTGGTTCCATAGAATGAAAGGGGGTAAAACATAAACTATTTCACAAACAAATTGTTCTTCTCTCTACAGGTTCTAGAAAATGGTGTTTGGCATCCGGAAGCGCATCCATGACCACCTGGTGGAGAGAAGAATCCGCAGAGCCCGGCTGGTGACCAAATATGGCCGCTGCAACATTGAATTCGGCAACGTGAAGTACAGCAACCAGTTTGCCTTCCTCATGGATTTCTGGACGACCTTTGTGGAGTTCCGCTGGCGCTTTGTCCTCTTCTTCTTCATCGCCTCGTTCACCCTGAGCTGGTTCATCTTCGGACTGCTGTGGTTCTGGATCGCCCGGAGCAACGGGGACCTGGCGTGGCAGAACCCCTCAAATGGCCACATCCCCTGTGTGGACAATGTCTACAATCTCATTACAGCATTCCTCTTCTCCATGGAGACCCAGACCAGCATCGGGTACGGTGGACGCGCCATCACCCCTTTCTGTTCTGGTGCTGTAACACTCATCATTATCCAGTACCTCATAGGTAACATCATCAACTGCTTCATGTGTGGAGTCATCCTGGCCAAGATCTCCATCCCTAAGAAAAGAGCCAAGACCATCACATTCAGTGAGATGGCTGTCATCTGTCCTAAGAAGGACTTGCTTTGCCTCATGATAAGAGTGGCCAACTTACGCAAGACCCTGATGATCGGAAGCCAGATCTACGGCAAGCTGTTGAGGACAACCATCAAACCCGACGGAGAGATGATCATCATGGACCAGGTGAACATTGAGTTCATGGTGGACGCTGGGAAGGACAACCTCTTCTTTGTGTGCCCTCTCACACTCTACCATGTGATTGACAAGACTAGCCCTTTCTTTGAGATGGCAGTGGACACACTCCATAAGCAAGAGTTTGAGCTGGTGGTCTTTCTGGACGGCACAGCCGAGTACACCAGCTCAGCCTGCCAGGTCAGGACTTCCTTCATCCCTCAGGAAATCATGTGGGGTTACAACTTCCTGCCCATCATCTCCCGCAGCAAAGAGGGCAAGTACAGAGTGAACTTCTTCAACTTCTCCAAGGTGGTGCCCGTGGCTACTGCACACTGTGCCTACTGCTTCCACAACATGAAGGGACACCACCTCCACTCCATTAACGGAATCGACAACGGGGAATTTGAAGTGATTGATAACTTAGAACAACCTAATATGACCAATATGTGAGCTTTTGGAGGAAATATGTGGCCATAGAAATAGAAGCCAGTTGCACACTCTTAGAAAAAAGGGTTTCAAAAGGGTTCTTCGGCTGTGCCCATAGGTTACCCTTTTTGGTTGAACACTGCAAAAACGACAAATCTGAACAAACCTGATTTTCTTGCATTCATACTTTAAAATCGTATCTTATTTTAAGAATTATTTACTTATCAAGTGCTGACCGTGTTAGACTATTTAGCTTGTTTTAAGAATATATATCTTGAGTTATCTTACTCAGTTATTGAATCTTAGTATAGGGAGTACCACAAGTTAAATGAGACACATTCCTGAGAGAACAGCTTTTTGAAGCTGGTATCTACCGATAACAGGTATTTGAAGATACTGTATTTAGGCTTGTTTTAAGAATCAGACTTGAAGAGACTATCAAACTAATATTTGTATTAAAAACATTTACAATCCAGATATGACTCAAATTGCTTTTATTCAATATGCCACAGCAGACACTTTTATCCAAAGCAACTCACATTATCTAAATGCATACATTTTTGTGATCCCAGCGGGAAACAAGCCAACAAACCTGGCATTGTGTGTGCCTTGCTTTACCAACTGAGCTACTGCAGGACCACATTAGAACACCTATTCATTATAACTGTGAAGTGCAAGGACATCCCCAAGATAATACTTCACTGGAACATGCATGCTGCTTTTGAAAGTGAGTGAGTAGTAGGACGTAAAACCTATAACAAATTTAAAAAAGGAAAATGTGAAACAATAAAAAAAAACTATAATGAGGCTATATACAATGAGTACCGGTACCGAGTCAATGTTCTACGAGGTAGTTGAGGTGATTGAGGTAATATGTACAGTACATATAGGTAGGGGTAAAAGTGACTAGGCAATCAGGATAGGTAATAAACAGTAGCAGCAGCGTAGGTGAGGAGTGTGAAAGAGTGTCTATGTGTGAGTGTGTGTGTGTGGCGTCAATATGCATGTGTGTGTGCGTTTTGTGTGGGTGAGTGTATGTAGTGTGTGTGTGTGTTTGTGTGTGTGTGTGTGTGTGTGTGTGTGTGTGTGTGTGTGTGTGTGTGTGTGTGTGTGTGTGTGTGTGTGTGTGTGTGTGCTGGAGTGTCAGTGTAGTATGCGTGAGTGTGTGGTTAGAGTCCAGTGACTGTGCATAGACCTGTCATGAAGTCCAGGATCCAGTTGCAGAGGGAGGTGTTTAATCCAAGGGTCCTTAGCTTACTGATAAACTTGGAGGTCACTATGGTTTTCAATGCTGAGCTGTAGTCAATGAACAACATTCTTATGTTCCTTTTGTCCAGGTGGGAAAGGGCAGTGTGGAGTGCAATAGAGATTGTTTCATCTGTGGATCAGTTGGGGCGGTATGTGAATTGGAGTGGGTCCAGGGTGTCTGGGATGATAGTATTGATGTGAGCCATGACCAGCCTTTCAAATAATTTCATGGCTACAGATGTGAGTGCTACGGGGCAATAGTCATTTAGACAGGTTATCTTGCCGTTCTTGGGCACAGGGACTATGGTGGTCTGCTTGAAACATGTTGGTATTACAGATTGGGTCAGGGAGAGGTTGAAAATGTCAGTGAAGACCCTTGCCATCTAGTCAGTGCATGCTCTGAGTACATGTCTGGTAATCCATCTGTCTTATTTTCATCGGCTACGCAGAGCGTGATCACACAATCGCCCGGAACAGCTGCTGCTCTCATGCATGGTTCAGTGTTGCTTGCTTCAAAGCGAGCATAGAAGGCAATTAGCTCGTCTGGTAGGCTCGTGTGACTGGGCAGCTCGCGGCTGGGTTTCCGTGATAGTTTGCAAGCCCTGCCACATCCGACAATTTGATCTTAGTCCTGTATTGAAGCTTTGCCTGTTTGATGGTTAGTCGGAGGGCGTAGCGGGATTTCTTATAAGCGTCCGGACTAGTGTCTCGCTCCTTGAAAGCGGCAGCTCTAGGCTTTAGTGCAGTGTAGATGTTGCCTGTAGTCCATGGCTTCTGGTTGGGATATGTACGTACGGTCACTGTGGGGACGATGCACTTATTAATGTCTGATATGGTAAACTCCTCAATGCCATCGGATGAATACCGGAACATATTCCAGCCTGTGCTAGTGAAACAGTCCTGTAGCTTAGCATCCGCTTCATCTGACCACTTCCGTTTTGAGTGTGTCACTGGTACTTCATGTTTGAGTTTTTGCTTGTAAGCACTAGAAGTAAAGGTGATCTAGAGTTGTACAGGTGACATGCTGGTAGAAAATAGGAAAACAATATTTACGTTTTCCTTCATTAAAATCACTAGGAGCGCCGCCTCTGAGAGAGTATTTTTTTGGTTTACTTATGGCCTTATATAGCTCGTTGAGTGCGGTCTTAGTGCCAGCATCGGTTTGTGGTGGTAAATAGATAGCTACGAAAAATATAGATGAAAACTCTCTTGGTAAATATTGTGGTCTACAGTTTATCATGAGGTATTCTAACTCAGGCGAGCAGAACCTCGAGCCTTCCTTAATATTAGTACAGTTCTTCAGATCATGTTCATAGGATAGTCTTGAATGGAGCTCATCCAGTTTATTCTCCAGTGATTGCATTTTTGCCAATAGAATGGAGGGTAGAGGCGGTTTATCCACTCACCGACATAGTCTCTTTAGGTATCCCGCATGCTGGCCTCTATAACGCTGCCTCTTCCGAGTGTCAGGGATTTGGGCCTGGTCCAGAATAAGCAGTATGTCCTTCGCCTCTGATTCATTGAAGTAGAAATGCTCATCCAAGTCGAGGTTAGTAATTGCTGTTCTGATGTCCAGAAGCTGTTCTCGATAATAGGAAACGATGACAGAAACATAATGTTTAAAAAAAGTTACGATCAGTGCAAAAAATTTATAATAATAGTACAATTGGTCGCGAGCCCGTAAAACGCCTGCTATTCCCTCCAGCGTCATTCTTTCTTGATCGTTGACAAAGAAAATCCAGACTACTGTCACATCCTGACTTATGGGACTCTTGTATGTTGAGTCAGGGTGTGGAAATCTATGTTGTATGTTCTATGTTTAGTTCTAGTTGTTCTACTTCTATGTTTGGCCGGGTGTGATTCCCAATCAGAGGCAGCTGTCGCTCGTTGTCTCTGATTGGGGATCATACTTAAGTAGCTTGTTTGGTATCATTAGTTGTGGGATCTTGGTCCGTGTAGAGGCGTGTTTTGGGTTTAGCCTGAGGACTTCATGTTACGTTGTTTTGTTTGTGTGTTTATCATTGTAAATAAACATGTATGCATTTCACGCTGCGCCTTGGTCTGACCCGTCCTTCAACGAACGTGACAACTACATAGAAGAGGTGAAAGGGCGCTGGGAGTGCTTTCAGACCAAAGTGGCCTTCTACGGGGTTGGTAAGAAGCTAATGAAGCCACCAATGGCCACTCTTGACAAAGGTAAGAATATTGCCTCTATGTTCCATATGAACTGCTGCATTAATGTGATGGGCATTGTTTTACTGTAGGCGTTGGGGGTCACAGGGAGGGAGGGAGGGAGGGAGGGAGGAGATTGGTAACAGGTGTTCTAGACAGGTATACTCAAAACTCCTGCTCTCCGTTTCTTATCATCTCTCTGTTTCTCCCTTTCTCCCTCCATGTAGAAGAGCATGCCATGTTTCCATCATCTCATAAGAAGAAGTCTGAGCTTGAAGCTCTGCTTCATGTCCTGAAGGTAAATATGTGCAGTATATCAAGCCCTTATGTGATCTATACTGTACACTCCTTCATATTATTATAATTTTTTTTAAATATCTGCCTTAAACGTTATTGTTCATGATTCATTAGACTCCGTTCCATTGTTCAATTTGCTAATACCCTCATTTTCTTTATTACTATTTTACGTTTAGCCGTTGGAGGACCCAGAGACTTACCTGCAGAAATGGTCCCTCTCCTGCCCTGTCCTGATCGTTGGATGGCCCGGAGATTTACCTGCAAAAAAGGTTCCTTTCCTGCCTCGTCCTGATCGTTGGAGGACCCAGAGACTTACCTGCAGAGATGGTCCCTCTCCTGCCCTGTCCTGATTGTTGGGGAAGGTCCTAACTGCATAGAGGCAGTTGGAACCTGTCCAGTCACCACCTTCCCCAAAACCCAGCTGCAGGAGGGGGTGCTCTATCTCATTGGCTTCCACTATGGCCCCCATATGACCTATCCAAAGACTATTTCAACACTCCTCTCAGTCCTCCAAACAGAAGTGCTGAAAGATGGGATCCATGATGGAGACACCACCATGTCCTACAAAAAGGCCATGGCGGAGTGGGAAAAATGATTTTGGACAATAGACTAACACTTCTCCACCCTTCCTACATTCTGTCCCCATCCACTCCCCTTAAGCCCTAACCCTTCCGACAGCCTGTCCCCATCTACTCCCCATAAGCCCTAACCCTTCCTACATTCTGTCCCCATCCATACTCTACCAGTTTCTTTTAAATACATGTAAAAAAAAAAAAAAAAAAAACGACGTTTCCTGATCTTTCTTATATCTCTCAGATATATGACAGACACTTCAGAACAGTGGGACTATCTGTTGTTCCATGTAGTGAATCTGTTATTCAATGCGTTTGTATGGGCTGATAGGAGTAATGCCAAAAATGTTGGCCTGTTATGACTCCTATTAGACAGGGTTTAGACTCTTATGGGTTAAAGCGACTGTCCAGTGAGAATCGTGTTTTACAAACTCTTTGTGTGTACATTCGATGTGAAGAAAAAGCTGACTCTCAAAACATCTCTTCCCAGAACTGTATCTGAACATTCCTCACCGGAAATGGCACAAAAAAAAAATCCTTTCCCTTTCTTACGTAACATGTTTATTGCATTTTTATTGGTAGTTGAAAGTAGCTATAATGTTGATAATCCAATCAATTTGAACTTGGATGCTTTGCTTGAATCGCTTCTCCCCAAGTCTAGCATGCTGTCTGTGTCTGTTGTGCTGTTACTGTAGGAAGTTGCTTGATATTTCAACAAAGGTGAAATCAAACACATGTTTACAGTCAACAGATATACATACGTAAATTCCATTACAAATGTTTTCACAAAATGCATTATCTTGGCTGCAAAGAAGTGATTGTGTACGGTAGATCAGTATCAAGTACATTCAGAAGCACTGGACAGTCGCTTTAACCCTGGTCTCAATCCAAATAATTGGATTACAGGTATTCCATCACAAAAAATGTTGTTCATGCTGTGTTAGATGTGGGTTGGGGCTGTTGCAATTCTAACCATAACTAATTGTGAACTTTTCAAATTATAATTGATGTGTTCCAGTTTTATGTTTGAATTATCACAAAATATAGACCATGGTTTATTTCGTAACGTCAAAACTTATGTTGGACAAGAAATACAATAAAAAGCAAAAGCCTATGCTTTCACTTTTTAGTTAATTAATGTTTAGGTTAATTGTGAAGTGCAATATGTTGAAGTACATTGTGGAGTGCACCATGTTAAAATACATTTATTTGAAAAGGAATTAGTTCTTGTTTAAAGTGGTTTGCCCTCATTTTTCTATACCGTAAGATTCTTGAAACAAGTCTAGTTCATCCAATTTCAGTCTTATTGTCAGCCTCTTGTGCATGTTTTAGTTCATTGTGTCGTTTTGATTATAGACATTTTCATCAAAGATTAAGGTATGGGTTTGGGAAATAAGTGAAAAATGCTTGATTTAAGGGTATTTGCTTAATTATTTAAATATTTCACAAAACTAGCCATGCTTAAAATTAGACTGAATTGCTTGAAATCACTTATTTTAAGATTGAAGGGGTTTCTAGTCAACTACATATTTTGTCTTATTTTAAGAAAGTAGGAGTAGTAGGATTATCTCTGTGCACTGGTAGATAATTTTGCTTACTTTTAGCATTTCTTTCCTTTATTTGGGAATGTATTGTCTTGTTTTTGGCATGTCGTTCTTGCAGTGTAGAACCAAAAGGGTTCTACCTGGTACCAAAAAGGGTTCTGCAGGCACTGGGCACTGCAGGCACTAGGGGAGGCTGTTCTGCTTCTGACAGGGGTGTGTGTTTCAAGTTTAAGTTTTTAATGTCACATGCACAAGTATAGTGAAATGCCTTTCTTGCAAGCTCTAAACACAACAATGCAGCAGTCAATAACAATGTAATACTAAAAAATAACAAGGTAGAACAAAAATAGGAAATAAGAAGATCACGAGAAAGCAATTAAGCATACCATATACAGGGTCAGTTCCAGTACCATATTTACAATAATAAATTGGTCATTTAGCAGACGCTCTTATCCTGAGCGACTTACAGGAGCAATTAGGGTTAAGTGCCTTGCTCAAGGGCACATCAACAGATTTTTCACCTAGTCGGCTCGGGGATTAGAACCAGCAACCTTTCGGTTTCTGGCACAACGCTCTTAACCACTAAGCTACCTGCCGCCAGGGATACTGGAGTGATAGAGGTAGATATGTATAGGGGTAAGGTGACTAGGCATCAGGATATATGATAAACAGAGTAGCAGCAGCGTATATGATGATTGTCTGTGAGTGGGTGTGCGTGTGCATGTGCATGTGTTTAGAGTCAGTATCAATGTACACTGAGTGTACAAAACATTAGGAACACCTTATTTTTTAAAAATCCTTATTTAACCTGTCTCCTCCCCTTAATCTACACGATTGAAGTGGATTTAACAAGTGACATCAATAAGGGATCATAGATTTCACCTGGGTTCACCTGGTCAGTCTATGTCATGGAAAGAGCAGTGTATGTGCATATTACGTGTGTGTGAGCAAATTATGGAGTGAGTGTTTGTGTGTGTGTTGGAGTGTCAGTGTGTGTAGGGCCCTGTGAGTGTGTATTGAGACACTGCAAAAAATAAAATAGAAGGGTCAACTCTGATAGTCTGTGTAGCCATTTTGTTAGCTATTTAGCAGTCTTATGGCTTGGGGATAGAAGCTGTTCAGGAGCCTGTTGGTGTCAGACTCCGTGCACTGATACCGCTTGTTGTGCAGAAGCAGAGAGAACAGTCAATGGCTTGGGTGGCTGGAGTCTTGAGAGATTTACCGGGCCTTCCTTTCACACCGCCTGGTATAGAGGTCCTGGATGGCAGGGAGCTTGGCCCCAGTGATATACTGGGCTGTCCGCATCACCCTCTGTAGCGCCATGCGATCGAGGTCGGTGCTGTTGCCATACCAAGCAGTGATGCAACCAGTCAAGATGCTCTCAATGGTACAGCTGTTTTGAGGATTTTAGGGCCCATGCCAAACCTTTTCAAGCTCCTGAGGGGGAAGAGGCACAGTTGCCCCTTATTCACAACTGTGTGCATGTGTGTGGACCATTTTAAGACCTTATTGATTTGGACACAGAGGAACTTAAAGCTCTCGGCCCACTTCACTGCAGATGTGGATGAGGGCGTGCTCACCCCCACATTTCCTGTAGTCTACGATCAGCTCCTTGGTTTTACTGACGTTGAGGGAGAGGTTGTTGTCCTGGCACCACACGTCCAGATAACTGACCTTCTCCCTCTAGGCTGTCTCATTGTCGCCGGTGAGCAGGCCTACAACCGTCGCGTCATCAGCAATCTTGATGATGGTGTTGGAGTCGTGCGTGGCCATGCAGTTGTGGGTGAAGGAATACCTATGAGAAAATGGAGGGGACTAAGCACACACACCCCTTTGGGGCCCCCGTGTTGAGGGTCAGCGTGGCGGAGGTGATGTTGCCTACCCTCACCACCTGTGGTGGGCCCGTCAAGAAGTCCAGGATCCAGTTGCAGAGGTAGGTGTTCAGTCCCAGGGTCCTAAGCTTGGTGAAGAGCTTGGAGGGGACAATGGTGTTGAACGCTGAGCTGTAGTCAATGAAGAGCATTTTCACATAGGTATTCCTTTTATCTAGGTGTGTGAGGGCAGTGTGGTATGCAAATCTAGGGTGTCTGGGATTATGGATTTGATGTGTGCCATAACCAGCCTCTCAAAGCACTTCATGATTACAGATGTGAGTGCTATAGTGCGGTAGTCATTGTGGCGTGAAGCCTTAGAGTTCTTGGGAACAGGTGTCCATGAGTTGAGGTCTGCTCCTGTGAATGAAAATTCAAAAGTTATCTATGTACAGTGAGGGAAAAAAGTATTTGATCCCCTGCTGATTTTGTATGTTTGCCCACTGACAAAGACATGATCAGTCTATAATTTTAATGGTAGGTTTATTTGAACAGTGAGAGACAGAATAACAAAACAAAAATCCAGAAAAACGCATGTCAAAAATGTTATAAATTGATTTGCATTTTAATGAGGGAAATAAGCATTTGACCCCTCTGCAAAACAGTACTTAGTACTTGGTGGCAAAACCCTTGTTGGCAATCACAGAGGTCAGACGTTTCTTGTAGTTGGCCACCAGGTTTGCCCACATCTCAGGAGGGATTTTGTCCCACCCCTCTTTGCAGATCTTCTCCAAGTCATTAAGGTTTCGAGCCTGACGTTTGGCAACTCGAACCTTCAGCTCCCTCCACAGATTTGCTATGGGATTAAGGTCTGGAGACTGGCTAGGCCACTCCAGGACCTTAATGTGCTTCTTCTTGAGCCACTCCTTTGTTGCCTTGGCTGTGTGTTTTGGGTCATTGTCATGCTGGAATACCCATCCACGACCCATTTTCAATGCCCTGGCTGAGGGAAGATTTGACGGTACATGGCCCCGTCCATCGTCCCTTTGATGCGGTGAAGTTGTCCTTAGCAGAAAAACACCCCCAAAGCATAATGTTTCCACCTCCATGTTTGACGGTGGGGATGGTGTTCTTGGGGTCATAGGCAGCATTCCTCCTCCTCCAAACACGGCGAGTTGAGTTGATGCCAAAGAGCTCCATTTTGGTCTCATCTGACCACAACACTTTCACCCAGTTCTCCTCTGAATCATTCAGATGTTCATTGGCAAACTTCAGATGGGCCTGTATATGTGCTTTCTTGAGCAGGGGGACCTTGCGGGCGCTGCAGGATTTCAGTCCTTCACGGCGTAGTGTGTTACCAATTGTTTTCTTGGTGACTATGGTCCCAGCTGCCTTGAGATCATTGACAAGATCCTCCCGTGTAGTTCTGGGCTGATTCCTCACCGTTCTCATGATCATTGCAACTCCACGAGTTGGGCAATGGACTAATAACGCAATCTTTACGCCGGTAAAGTAACAATTCATTTGCTGAGATGGTAAAGGTAACGTTACATTAACACATCATTTTAGGCAACTCCAACACTTAATGTTCAAATAGCTAACGTTACTTAGCCAGTCAACCAACATGCAACACACTAATGTTAGCAACGTCATTAGCTAACTTAGTAGCTAGCTAGCTAATGTTAGCTAGCCTGGGTAGGTAACTAGCAAGCTAGCTAACACAAAATGGCAGCTGACATCAGCCAGCTACACCATATATGCAATACAAGTCAAAAGTTTGGACCCACCTACTCATTCAAGGGTTGTTCTTTAATTTTACTATTTTCTACATTGTAGAATAATAGTGAAGACATCAAAACTATGAAATAACACATATGGAATCATGTAGTAACCACAAAAGTGTTAAACAAATCAAAATAGAGTTTAGATTTTAGATTATTCAAAGTAGCCACCTGTCACGACTTCCTCCGAAGCTGCCACCTCTCCTTGTTCGGGCAGGCTTCGGCGTTCGTCGTCACCGGCCTTCTAGCCACTGTCGCTCCTCATCCCATCATTCCATTTGTTTTGTCTTGTTTCTACACACACCTGGTTCATGTCCCCTCATCAGTACCTGTATAAGTGTTCCCTCTGCCCCCTTGTCTTTGTGTGTGATTGTTTATTGTGGAGGATAGCTAAGCTCGGTGGAGCTCCATGTACGTGTGCCTTGTATTTTTTTAGAGTGTTTGACGCATTTCTGCGTAACTCTGTATTTTTTGGAATGAAGCCTGTTATTCTGTGATTTACCCTCCTGCGCCTGACTCATTCGACATCACCTCATCACACCACCCTTTGCCATGATGACAGCTTTGCACACTCTTGGCATTCTCTCAACCAGCTTCACCTGGAATGCTTTTCCAACAGTCTTGAAGGAGTTCCCACAAATGGTGAGCACTTGTTGGCTGCTTTTCCTTCACTCTGGGGTCCAACTCATCCCAAACCATCTCAATTGGGTTGAGGTCGGGGGATTGTGGAGGCCAGGTCATCTGATGCAGCACTCCATCACTCTCCTTCTTGGTCAAATAGCCCTTACACAGCCTGGAGGTGTGTTGTGTCATTGACCTGTTGAAAAACAAATGATAGTCCAACTAAGCGCAAACCAGATGGGATGCCGTCTCGCTGCAGAATGCTGTGGTAGCCATGCTGGTTAAGTGGGCCTTGAATTCTAAATAAATCACAGACAGTGTCACCAGCAAAGCACCATCACACCAGCACACCTCCTCCTCCGTGCTTCACGGTGGGAACCACACATGCAGAGATCATCCGTTCACCTAATCTGCATCTCACAAAGACATTGAGGTTGGAACCAAAAGTCACACATTTGGACTCATCATTTACATTTTAGTCATTTAGCAGACGCTCTTATCCAGAGCTACTTATAGTTAATGAATGCATACATTCTTTTTTTCATACTGGCCCTCCGTGGGAAACTAACCACATCCCTGCCGGCCAAACCCCCCCCTACCTTGACCAATTGTGCACCGCCGATGGGTCTCCCAGTAGGCTGCAACAGAGCCTGGACTCAAACCAGGATCTCTAGTGGCACAGCTAGCACTGCGATGCAGTGCCTTAGACCACTGCGCCACTCGGGAGTCATCAGACCAAAGGACAGATTTTCACCGGTCTAATGTCGATTGCTCGTGTTTCTTGGCCCAAGCAATTCTCTTCTTCTTATTGGTGTCCTTTAGTAGTGGTTTCTTTGCAGCAATTTGACCATGAAGGCCTGATTCACGCAGTCTCCTATGAACAGTTGATGTTGAGATGTGTCTGTTCCTGTGGTTCTCTGTAGCTCAATTGGTAGAGCATGGCACTTGTAACACCAGGGTAGTGGGTTAGATCCCCGGGACCACCCATGTGTAAAGATGTATGTACACATAACTGTAAGTTGCTTTGGATGAAAGCGTCTGCTAAATGGCATATTATTATTATTACTTGAACTCTGTGAAGCATTTATTTGGGCTGCAATTTATGCAGCTGGTAACTCTAATGAACTTATCCTCTGCAGCAGAGGTAACTCTGGGTCTTTCATTCCTGTGGCGGTCCTCATGAGAGCCAGTTTCATCATAGCACCTGATGGTTTTTGCGAATGCACTTGAAGACACTTTCAAAGTTCTTGAAATGTTCTGTATTGACAGACCTTCATGTCTAAAGGAATGATGGACTGTCGTTTGTCTTTGCTTGTTTGAGCTGTTCTTGCCATAATATGGACTTGGTCTTTTACCAAATAGGGCTATCTTATGTATACCACCCCTACCTTGTCGCAACACAACTGATTGGCTCAAACGCATTAAGAAGGAAAGAAGTTCCACAAATTCACTTTTAACAAGGCACAGCTGTTAATTGAAATGCTTTCCAGGTGACTACCTCATGAAAGTGGTTGAGAGAATGCCAAGAGTGTGCAAAGCTGTCATCAATAGCTAAGGGTGGCTACTTTGAAGAATCTAAAATATATAATATATTTTGATTTGTTTAACACTTTTTTGGTTACTACATGATTCCATATGTGTTATTTCATAGTTTTGACATCTTCACTATTATTCTATAATGTAGAAAATAGTAAAAAGAAAGAAAAAGCCTGCAATGAGTTGGTGTATCCAAACTTTTGACTGGTACAGTATGTGGACACCCCTTCAAATTAGTGGATTTGGCTATTTCAGCCACACCCGTTGCTGACCGGTGTATAAAATTGAGCACACAGCCATGCAATCTCCATTGACAAACATTGGCAGTAGAATAGCCTTACTGAAGAGCTCAGTGACTTTCAACGTGGCACCGTCATAGATGCCACCTTTCCAACAAGTCAGTTCATCAAATTTCTGCCCTGCTAGAGCTGCCCCAGTCAACTGTAAGTGCTGTTATTGTGAAATAGGAACGTCTAGCGGCTCAGCGGCGAAGTGGTAGGCAACACAAGCTGACAGAACGGGACCGCAGAGTGCTGGAGCATGTAGAGCTTAAAAATGGTCTGTGCTCGGTTGCAACACTCACTACCGAGTACCAAACTGCCTCTGGAAGTAACGTCAGCACAAGAACTGTTGGCTCAACAGAACCCAACACAACTCTGGTGTCACCCCCATCCCCAGTCCTTCATCTACAAACAAAGAAGAGTTGTGACAGCAAATAAACATCCGAAAACATCAGAGCTGACACACACACACACACACTCACTCAGGCACACACACAAACATAGGGCACTGACTCAAATGTACGTAGACAACAAATGTAGGATCTTAATTTAAACCAGTTTACTACAGCGGGAAATAGATCTTGCAGCAACAAAACATTTGAATGATTATGTGGATTATAACTAATGGACAATTCTGTAGGGGTTAACACAGTTTTCGTAAGGGAAAATCAAGTCTGAAATTTCAAAGTGGAAGTTACAAACTTCAGAGGCCTTTTTAAACCTCAAATACATTACACGTTTTAAATGTCCTGCATTGCAGGAAAGTTGTCCTGCAACAGGGCGAACAAATTAAGATCCTACATCTGTAATGCCGGTAATACTGAATACTTTACTGTAAACAGCAGTTACCATAAACACAGACCTGACATAATATATGATAACAAGAGATCAAAAGCCGCCTCCTCCCATCCATGTACCTCCCATGTTGGGAAGAAATCACAACATACCCTTCTGAGGCTCTTACATAACGCTTCTAACGCCACAACAACCCCCAGTAGCCATCTGACATGGTTAGCAACGGTCCTGTAGGAACCTGGGTGATGTCACTGTGATAAACACAAGAGAAACCTCTTAAGGATATTCTCCTTTTTCAATCTCTTATCCAGAGGAAATGTATTTTTTCATCAAATAATTTTGTTTCACACTGAAATGAACAAAATGAATGAAATTGGCTCATAAACCGGTTGAAATGGCTAGTGGTGATAAATAGGTGTTTATTGAAACAGGGCTACAGATCAACTAGGGGAGAAACTATATTTTCTATAGTCATGCAGGTAAAATTAATTATATATAAACTATGTTTTTATCATGTTGTAACTTTGTCTGGTAACTAAAGATCAGTATTCTGATTCTGTAATTAGCCCACCCAACAACCTCATCCCCATATTGTTATTTATTTTGCTCATTTGCACCCCAGTATCTCTATTTGTACATCATCTTCTGCACATCTATCACTCCAGTGTTAATACTAAATTGTAATTATTTTGCACTATGGCCTATTTATTGCCTTACCTCCATAACTTACTACATTTGCACACACTGTATATAGATTTTCTATTGTGTTATTGACTGTATGTTTTGGTTATCCCGTGTGTAACTCTGTATTGTTGTTTTTATCGCACTGCTTTGCTTTATCTTGGCCAGGTCACAGTTGTAAATGAGAACTTGTTCTCAACTGGTTAAATAAAGGTTTTTAAAAAAATCTACTTTCTGGCAGACAAGGGACCAAAAGAAGTAAATGTTCAGAAGTAAAAGCATTTATTTAAAAAAATGACCGGTGAAAAGTTTTAGAACACCTACTCATTCAAGGGTTTTTCTTTATTTTTACTATTTTCTACATTGTAGAATAATAGTGAAGATATCAAAACAATGAAATAACACATATGGAATCATGTAGTAACCAAAAACGTGTTAAACAATCCAAATATATTTTATATTTGAGATTCTTCAAACAGCTTTGCACATTCTTGGCATTCTCTCAACCAGCTTCATCTGGAATGCTTTTCCCACAGTCTTGAAGGAGTTCCCACATACAGTGGCTTGCAAAAGTATTCAACCCCCTTGGCATTTTTCCTATTTTGTTGCATTACAACCTGGAATTAAAATGGAATTAATGGGGGTTTGTATCATTTCATTTACACAACATGTCTACCCATTTGAAGATGCAAAATATTTTTTCTTGTGAAACAAACAAGAAATAAGACAAAAAAACAGCAAACTTGAGCGTGCATGACTATTCAGCCCCCCCCCCCCCCCCCCACCCCCCCATACCACAGATTCTCAATTGGATTGAGGTCTGGGCTTTGACTAGGCAATTCCAAGACATTTAAATGTTTCCCCTTAAACCACTCAAGTGTTGCTTTAGCAGTATGCTTAGGGTCATTGTCCTGCTGGAAGGTGAACCTCCGTCCCAGTCTCAAATCTCTGGAAGACTGAAACAGGTTTCCCTCAAGAATTTCCCTGTATTTAGCGCCATCCATCATTCCTTCAATTCTGACCAGTTTCCCAGTCCCTGCCGATGAAAAACATCCCCATAGCATGATGCTGCCACCACCATACATCACTGCGGGGATGGTGTTCTCGGGGTGATGAGAGGTGTTGGGTTTGCGCCAGACATAGCTTTTTCGTTGATGGCCAAAAAGCTCAATTTGAGTTTCATCTGACCAGAGTACCTTCTTCCATATGTTTGGGGAGTCTCCCACATGGCTTTTGGCGAACACCAAATGTGTTTGCTTATTTTTTTCTTTAATCAATGGCTTTTTTCTGGCCACTCTTCTGTAAAGCCCAGCTTTATGGAGTGTACAGCATAAAGTGGCCTTATGGACAGATACTCCAATCTCCGCTGTGGAGCTTTGCAGCTCCTTCAGGGTTATTTTTGGCTCTTTGTTGCCTCTCTGATTAATGCCCTCCTTGCCTGGTCCGTGAGTTTTGGTGGGCGGCCCTCTCTTGGCAGGTATGTTGTGGTGCCATATGCTTTCCATTAAAAAAAGAAATTGATATAATGGTGCTCCGTGGGATGTTCAAAGTTTCAGATATTTTTTTATAATCCAACCCTGATCTGTACTTCTCCACAACTTTGTCCCAGACCTATTTGGAGAGCTCCTTGATCTTCATGGTGCCGCTTGCATGGTGGTGCCCCTTGCTTAGTAGTGTTGCAGACTCTGGGGCCTTTCAGAACAGGGGTATATATACAGAGATAATGTGACACTTAGATTGCACACAGGTGGACTTTATTTAACTAATTTTGTGACTTCTGCAGGTAATTGGTTGCACCAGATCTTATTTAGGGGCTTCATAGCGATGGGGGTGAATACATATGGACGCACCACCTTTCCGTTATTTAGTTTTTAGAATTTTTTGAAACAAGTAATTTTTTTTCATTTCATTTTTCATATGGACTATTTTGTGTATGTCCATTACATGAAATCCAAATAAAAACCCATTTAAATTACAGGTTGTAATGCAACAAAATAGGAAAAACGCCAAGGGGGACGAATGCTTTTACAAGGCACTGTGTAGTCTGAAGTTTACATACACCTTATCCAAATACATTTAAACTCAGTTTTTCACAATTCCTGACATTTAATCATAGTAAAAATTCCCTGTCTTAGGTCAGTTAGATCACCTCTTATTTTTAAGAATGTGAAATGTCAGAATAATAGTAGAGAGAATGATTTATTTCAGCTTTTATTTCTTTCATCACATTCCCAGTGGGTCAGAAGTTTACATACACCTTAGCCAAATACATTTAAACTTAGTTTTTCACAATCCCTGACATTTAATCCTAGTAAAAATTCCCTGTCTTAGGTCAGTTAGATCACCTCTTATTTTTAAGAATGTGAAATGTCAGAATAATAGTAGAGAGAATTATTTATTTCAGCTTTTATTTATTTCATCACATTCCCAGTGGGTTAGAAGTTTACATACACTCAATTAGTATTTGGTAGCATTGCCTTTAAATTGTTTAACTTGGGTCAAACATTTCAGGTAGCCTTCCACAAGCTCCTGACAGAGCTCGTGTAACTGAGTCAGGTTTGTAGGCCTCCTTGCTCGCACACGCTTTTTCAGTTCTGCCCACACATTTTCTATAGGATTGAGGTCAGGACTTTGTGATATCCACTCCAATACCTTGACTTTGTTGTCCTTAAGCCATTTTGCCAAAACTTTGGAAGTATGCTTGGGGTCATTGTCCATTTGGAAGATCCATTTGCGACCAAGCTTTAACTTCCTGACTGATGTCTTGAGATGTTGCTTCAATATATCCACATAATATTCCTTCCTCATGATGCCATCTATTTTGTGAAGTGCACCAGTCCCTCCTGCAGCAAAGCACCCCCCAGCATGATGCTGCCACCCCCGTGCTCCACGGTTGGGATGGTGTTCTTCGGCTTGCAAGCCACCCCCTTTTTCCTCCAAACATAACGATGGTCATTATGGCCAAACAGTTCTATTTTTGTTTCATCAGACCAGAGGACATTTCTCCAAAAAGTACGGTCTTTGTACCCATGTGCAGTTGCAAACCGTAGTCTGGCTTTTTTATGGCTGTTTTGGAGCAGTGGCTTCTTCCTTGCTGAGCGGCCTTTCTGGTTATGTCGATATAGGACTCGTTTTACCGTGGATATAGATATCTTTGTACCTGTTTCCTCCAGCATCTTCACAAGGTCCTTTGCTGTTGTTCTGGGATTGATTTGCATTTTTCGCACCAAAGTACGTTCATCTCTAGGAGACAGAACGCGTCTCCTTCCTGAGTGGTATGACGACTGCGTTGTCCCATGGTGTTTATACTTGCGTACTATTGTTTGTACAGATGAACGTGGTACCTTCAGATGTTTGGAAATTGCTCCCAAGGATGAACCAGACTTGTGGAGGTCTACAATCTTTTTTCTGAGGTCTTGGCTGATTTTTTTTGATTTTCCCATAATGTCAAGCAAAGAAGCACTGAGTTTGAAGGTAGGCCTTGAAATACATCCACAGGTACACCTCCAATTGACTCAAATGATGTCAATTAGCCTATCAGAAGCTTCTAAAGCCATGACATCATTTTCTGGAATTTTCCAAGCTGTTTAAAGGCACAGTCAACTTAGTGTATGTACATTTCTGACCCACTGGAATTGTGATACAGTGAATTATAAGTGAAATAATCTGTCTGTAAACAATTGTTGGAAGAATTACTTGTGTCATGCACAAAGCAGATGTCCTAACCGACTTTCCAAAACTATAGTTTGTTAACAAGAAATTTGTAGAGTGGTTGAAAATCGAGTTTTAATGACTCCAACCTAAGTGTACAGTGCCTTGCAAAAGCATTCATCCCCCTTGGCGTTTTTCCTATTTTGTTGCATTACAGCCTGTAATTTAAATGGATTTTTACTTGGATTTCATGTAATGGACACACACAAAATAGTCCAAATTGGTGAAGTGGAATGAAAAAAATTACTTGTTTCAAAAAATTTGAAAAAATAAATAACAGAAAAGTGGTGCATGCCAATTTATTCACCCCCTGTTATAATGACTTTTGATACAAGATTGGGGGCTACTTGTGCTAATCTTAGAAGGTGTATGTGATGGAATGGCCTGGCTAGGGTGACACACAATACCAAGTATGGGGATGCTATTGTGGTAGATGAGTGACACTCAATGATGGTTGGCAGATGTTGGAAGAAGCAGCTCGGAGAGAATTATATAAACTGAGAGATTTTCTATGGAAGTCATTCAGATGGCAGGAGGCTACGTCCGTACCGCCTGTCATTGAATCCATTATTGTAACCATTAAATAATGACTGAATCATCTCTCCATCTGTGTCCCATATTATCTTGCATCCTGAACTTCTCGATACCAGAAACTCATAACACCCCCTTTAATATAAAGCCCTTAAATAAGATCTGGTGCAACCAATTATCTTCAGAAGTCACATAATTAGTTAAATAAAGTCCACCTGTGTGCAATTTAAGTGTCACATGATCTGTCACATGATCTCAGTATATATACCCCTGTTCTGAAAGGACCCAGAGTCTGCAACACCAATAAGCAAGGGGCACCACCAAGCAAGCGGCACCATGAAGACCAAAGAGCTCTACAAACAGGTCAGGGACAAAGTTGTGGAGAAGTACTGATCAGGGTTGGGTTATAAAGACATATCAGAAACTTTGAACATCCCACGGAGCACCATTAAATCCATTATTAAAAAATGGAAAGAATATGGCAACACAACAAACCTGCCAAGAGAGGGCCGCCCACCAAAACTCACGGACCAGGCAAGGAGGGCATTAATCAGAGAGCCATCAAAGATAACCCTGAAGGAGCTGCAAAGCTCCAAAGCGGAGATTGGAGTATCTGTCAATAGGACCATTTTAAGCCGTACACTCCACAGAGCTGGGCTTTACGGAAGAGTGGCCAGAAAAAAGCCATTGCTTAAAGAAAAAAATAAGCAAACACGTTTGGTGTTCGCCAAAAGGCATGTGGGAGACTCCCCAAACATATGGAAGAAGGTACTCTGGTCAGATGAGACTAAAATTGAGCTTTTTGGCCATCAAGGAAAACGTTATGTCTGGCGCAAACCCAACACCTCTCATCACCCCGAGAACACCATCCCCACAGTGAAGCATGGTGGTGGCAGCATCATGCTGTGGGATGGTTTTCATCTGCAGGGACTGGGAAACTGGTCAGAATTGAAGGAATGATGGATGGCGCTAAATACAGGGAAATTCTTGAGGGAAAGCTTTTTCAGTCTTCCAGAGATTTGAGACTGGGACGGAGGTTCACCTTCCAGCAGGACAATGACCCTAAGCATACTGCTAAAGCAACACTCAAGTGGTTTAAGGGGAAACATGTAAATGTCTTGGAATGGCCTAGTCAAAGCCCAGACCTCAATCCAATTGAGAATCTGTGGTATGACTTAAAGATTGCTGTACACCAGTGGAACCCATCCAACTTGAAGGAGCTGGAGCAGTTTTGCCTTGAAGAATGGGGAAAAATCCCAGTGGCTAGATGTACCAAGCTTATAGAAACATACCCCAAGAGACTTGCAGCTGTAATTACTGCAAAAGGTGGCTCTACAAAGTATTGACCTTGGGGGGGTGAATAGTTATGCACGCTCAAGTTATCCGTTTTTTTGTCTTATTTCTTGTTTGTTTCACAATAAAAAATACTTTGCATCTTGAAAGTGGTAGGCATGTTGTGTAAATCAAATGATACCAACCCCCCAAAAAATCCAATTTAATTCCAGGTTGTTAGGCAACAAAATAGGAAAAATGCGAAGGGGGGTGAATACCTTCGCAAGCCACTGTATGTTAACTTCCGACTTCAACTGTATATATGTCCTATACAAATGCCAATTGTCAAAAGATATTACTTAATACATTGCAGGAATTACCATTATAATACATAGGTTTGTTGCAAAATTACAAAATATTTATATATTTAATATCCAAAATGCATTACGCATACAAAGTAGCACAGTTCCCCTTTCGTTCAACATTACTGTTTGTGAGAGGTGGACGTAAAGGGTAGATTAAAAATTATTATCTCTATGATACAGTTAACAAATTCCCTTTAGTTCAAACCCAACGGAGCTTCAGGAGATGCTTTCTGTGAATATTAGGGGAGTCTGCGCTCATTTGCATAATATACCTGGCCAATTTAAAGGCACAGACAAAAGCAGCCAATTTCTGTGCCGTTGGCTTGATAAAATGAGGCATAAGTGTTGCTGGTCTATTTTAGAATTGAAAGCAACCATAATCATGGTATGTGGGTCAAATCAAATCAAATTGAATGTTATTTGTCACATGTGCCGAATACAACAGGTGAAATGCTGACTTACAAGACCTTAACCAATAATGCAGTTTTAATAAAATAGAGTTAAGAAAATATTTACTAAATAATTAAAATGTAAAAATCGTAACAAAATATAATAACAATAATGAGGCTATATACAGGGGGTACCGGTACCGAGTCAATGTGCGGGGGTACGGGTTAGTCGAGGTAATTTGTACATGTAGTTAGGGTTAAAGTGACTATGCATAGATAATAAATAGCGAGTAGCATTAGTGTAAAAACAAAGGGGTGGGTGGCGCCGTACGGTCGGATGCTGAGAAGTTGCCATACCAGGCGGTGATGCAACCGGTCAGGATGCTCTCGATGGTGCACCTGTAGAACTTTTTGAGGATCTGGGGACCCATGCCAAATCTTATTAGTCTCCTGAGGGGGAAAAGGCGTTGTCGTGCCCTCTTCACAACTATTTTGGTGTGTTTGGACCATGATAGTTTGTTGGTGATGTGGACACCAATGAACTTGAAACTCTCGACCCGCTCCACTACAGCCCCGTCGAAGTGAATGGAGGCGTGTTCGGCCCTCATTTTCCTGTAGTCCACGATCATCTCTTTTGTCTTGCTCACGTTGAGGGAGAGGTTGTTGTCCTCACACCACGCTGCCAGGTTCTCTGACCTCCTCCCAATAGGCTGTCTCGTCGTTGTCGGTGATCAGGCCTACTACCGCTGTGTCGTCAGCAAACTTAATGATGGTGTTGGAGTCAAATTTGGCCACTCAGTCGTGGGTGAACAGGGAGTACAGGAGATGACTAAGCATGTTGAGGATCATTGTGGCAGATGTGTTGTTGCCTACCCTTACCACCTGGGGGCGGCCCGTAAGGAAGTCCAGGATCCACTTGCAGAGGGAGGTGTTTAGTCCCAGGTTCCTTAGCTTAGTGATGAGCTTTGTGGGCACTATGGTGTTGAACGCTGAACTGTAGTCAATTAACAGCATTCTCACATAGGTATTCCTTTAGTCCAGGTGGGAAAGGGCAGTGTGGAGTGCGATTGAGATTGCGTTATCTGTTGATCTGTTGGGGCGGTATGCGAATTGGAGTGGGTCTAGAGTTTCCGGGATGATGGTGTTGATGTGAGCCATGACCAGCCTTTCAAAGCACTTAATGTCTACCAACGTGAGTGCCACGGGGCGGTAGTCATTTAGGCAGGTTACCTTCACTTTCTTGGGCACAGGGACTATGGTCTGCTTGAAACACGTACAGTGGGGGGGAAAGTATTTAGTCAGCCACCAATTGTGCAAGTTCTCCCACTTAAAAAGATGAGAGAGGCCTGTAATTTTCATCATAGGTACATGTCAACTATGACAGACAAAATGAGAAAAATGTTTCCAGAATATCACATTGTAGGATTTTTTATGAATTTATTTGCAAATGATGGTGGAAAATAAGTATATGGTCAATAACAAAAGTTTCTCAATACTTTGTTATATACCCTTTGTTGGCAATGACACAGGTCAAACGTTTTCTGTACGTCTTCACAAGGTTTTCACACACTGTTGCTGGTATTTTGGCCCATTCCTCCATGCAGATCTCCTCTAGAGCAGTGATGTTTTGGGGCTGTCGCTGGGCAACACGGACTTTCAACTCCCTCCAAAGATTTTATATGGGTTGAGATCTGGAGACTGGCTAGGCCACTCCAGGACCTTGAAATGCTTCTTACGAAGCCACTCCTTCGTTGCCCGGGCGGTGTGTTTGGGATCATTGTCATGCTGAAAGACCCAGCCACGTTTCATCTTCAATGCCCTTGCTGATGGAAGGAGGTTTTCACTCAAGATCTTACGATACATGGCCCCATTCATTCTTTCCTTTACACGGATCAGTCGTCCTGGTCCCTTTGCAGAAAAACAGCCCCAAAGCATGATGTTTCCACCCCCATGCTTCACAGTAGGTATGGTGTTCTTTGGATGCAACTCAGCATTCTTTGTCCTCCAAACACGACGAGTTGAGTTTTTACCAAAAACTTCTATTTTGGTTTCATCTGACCATATGACATTCTCCCAATCCTCTTCTGGATCATCCAAATGCACTCTAGCAAACTTCAGACTGGCCTGGACATGTACTGGCTTAAGCAGGGGGACACGTCTGGCACTGCAGGATTTGAGTCCCTGGCGGCGTAGTGTGTTACTGATGGTAGGCTTTGTTACTTTGGTCCCAGCTCTCTGCAGGTCATTCACTAGGTCCCCCCGTGTGGTTCTGGGATTTTTGCTCACCGTTCTTGTGATCATTTTGACCCCACGGGGTGAGATCTTGCGTGGAGCCCCAGGTCGAGGGAGATTATCAGTGGTCTTGTATGTCTTCCATTTCCTAATAATTGCTCCCACAGTTGATTTCTTTAAACCAAGCTGCTTACCTATTGCAGATTCAGTCTTCCCAGCCTGGTGCAGGTCTACAATTTTGTTTCTGGTGTCCTTTGACAGCTCTTTGGTCTTGGCCATAGTGGAGTTTGGAGTGTGACTGTTTGAGGTTGTGGACAGGTGTCTTTTATACTGATAACAAGTTCAAACAGGTGCCATTAATACAGGTAACGAGTGGAGGACAGAGGAGCCTCTTAAAGAAGAAGTTACAGGTCTGTGAGAGCCAGAAATCTTGCTTGTTTGTAGGTGACCAAATACTTATTTTCCACCATAATTTGCAAATAAATTCATAAAAAATCCTACAATGTGATTATCTGGATTTTTTTTCCTCAATTTGTCTGTCATAGTTGACGTGTACCTATGATGAAAATTACAGGCCTCTCTCATCTTTTTAAGTGGAAGAACTTGCACAATTGGAGGCTGACTAAATACTTTTTTTCCCCAATGTAGGTATTACAGACTCGGTCAGGGAGAGGTTGAAAATGTCAGTGAAGACACTTGCTTGTTGGTCCGCTCATGCCCTGAGTACACGTCCCGGTAATCTGGCTCTGCGGCCTTGTGGATGTTGACCTGTTTAAAGGTCTTGCTCACATCGGCTACGGAGAGCGTGATCACACAGTTGTTCGGAACAGCTGGTGCCCTCATGCATGCTTCAGTGTTGCTTGCCTCGAAGCGAGCTTAAAAGGCAATTAGCCCGTCTGGCGTCACTGGGAAGCTCGCGGCTGGGTTTCCCTTTGTAGTCCGTAATAGTTTGCAAGCCCTGCCACATCCGACGAGCATCAGAGCCGGTGTAGTAGGACTCAAACTTAGTCCTGTATTGTCGCTTTGCCTGTTTGATGGTTCGTCTGAGGGCATAGTGGGGACGACTTCGTCGATGCACTTATTGATGAAGCTGGTGACTGAGGTGGTATACTCCTCAAAGCCATTGGATGAATCCCAGAACATATTCCAGTCTGTGCTAGCATCCGTGTCATCTGACCAGTTCTGTATTGAGCGAGTCACTGGTACTTCCTGCTTTAGTTTTTGCATGTAAGCAGAAATCAGGAGGATATAATTATGGTCAGATTTTCCAAAAGGAGGGCGAGGGAGAGCTTTGTACGCGTCTCTGTGTGTGGAGTAAAGGTGGTCTAGAGTTTTTTTTTCCTGTGGTTGCACATGTGACATGTTGGCAGAAATTACGTAAAACTGATTTACGTTTGCCTGCATTAAAGTCCCCGGCCACTAGTAGCGCGACTTCTTGATGAGCATTTTCTTGTTTGCTTATGGCCTTATATAGCTCGTTGAGTGCGGTCTTAGTGCCAGCGTCGGTTTGTGTTGGTAAATAGACAGCTACGAAAAATATAGATGAAAACACTCTTGGTAGATAGTGTGGTCTACAGCTTATCATGAGGTACTCTACCTCAGGCGAGCAATGCCTCGAGACTACTTTAATATTAGACATCGCGCACCAGCTGTTATTGACAAATAGACACACACCCCCACCCCTCGTCTTACCGGACGTAGCTGTTCTGTCCTGCCGATGCACAGAAAACCCAGCCAACTGTATATTATCTGTGTCGTCGTTCAGCCACGACTCGGTGAAACATAAGATATTACAGTTTTGAATGTCCCGTTGGTAGGATAGTCTCAAACGGAGCTCATCCAGTTTATTCTCCAGTGATTACATGTTGGCCAATAGAACGGATGGTGGAGGCGGGTTACCCACTCACTCCGCCCCCTGTATTGGTGGAGGCACCCTGATCTCCGCTCCCTGTATTTCCTTATTTTCTTCATGCGAAGAACGGGGATTTGGGCCTTGTCTGGGAGCATTATTATATCCTTCGTGTTAGACTCATTAAAGACTTCTGTCATTCTACAGAATTAGTGCAAATTGGGGGTAAACATTTTTTTCTGCTAATTTATATCCTATTTTCCCCAAACTTTTACCACACAAGCCAAGATCTAGACCCAGTGAGTTGAGACTAAAGACTGAATTTATGTGATCTTGGGTGGCCACTAGATGAAGAGTCTATGGGCCTTTTCTTCAATTGGAAGACACTCAAGTAGAGTAAATTTGAGGACAGTAAACTACAGTACAGTAGAGCACAGTGCAGTACAGTAGAGCACTGTACAGTAGAGTCCAGTACAGTAGAGTACAGTACTGTATAGTACAGTACAGTAGAGTGCAGTACAGTAGAGTACAGTAAAGGGCAGTACAGTAGAGCCCAGTACAGTATAGAACATTATAGCACATTATAGACGTCTATGTTTTGACCAAATAGATGTCAATGTTTAGGCTCATGGAGGGTTGTAGCCCCCCTGCTGGCTATGCATCTCAATACTCTACACTTTTTCCTGAAGTGTGCACTTGTCCTCTACCCACATGGTGGTCCTCTGTAGCTCAGTTGATAGAGCATGGCGCATGCAACTTTAAAATGGAGATTGCCTCAAATGAGCTGCCCATGCTGTCACAGATTCCATAATGGCAAAAATACAAAGATGAGACGTCTATATATCTCAATGTTGTCACTTGTTTCGGTTGTGACCATTTCGGTTGTGACAATTTTGACTTATTTTGGACTTTAAAGATCCCCATAGCTACATATGTCTGGCTATCTTATATAAATATATATTTTAGTCCCAAAACGGTACTTTACATATTTCTTGATATATTAGATGTTTTGTAGTGACGATTCACCAACTTGCTCACTCATTTTCTCCAGAATGTTTGCAGACAGAATGTGGCCAATCCCATCACTTGGTGATATTTGTAAGGGTGTGGCTTAAGGCACATTTATTCTACTGTCTTTTAATAAGTGTGTGTTTCGGTATTGACATCAAAAGGTGGGACAGCTTTTTTTTTACATAAAATAAATAAATAAATAATATTTAGATCAGTATATTTCAATATAACACAGTAAATCAAGATGTTCTATTGAAATAATAGTGTTAAAAAAATGTTATTGGTCACATACACATATTTAGCAGATTTTATTGCGGGTGTAGCAAAGTGCTTGTGTTCCTAGCTCCAACAGTGCAGTAGTATCTAACAATTCACAACAATACACACAAATCTCAAATTGAAAGAATGGAATTAAGAAATATATAAATATTAGGACGAGCATGTCGGAGTGGCATAGACTAGAATAGAGTAGAATAAAGTATATACACTACCGGTGAAAAGTTTTAGAACACCTACTCATTATAAGGGATCGGGGTTTGGCTGGGTCTAGACAGAGTCTGACACTCCCCCGATCTACAGAGAGGGGGAGTCATCAGACTCGATCTGTTTCACCTGAGTTCTGAGCACACCTGTCAGTAATTAGAGTTAGGATATAAGGTGTGCTCAGAGGTTCAGTCGGTGCGAGGTATTGTTCCATTGTGACTTGCTAAGCGTTTTGTTCAGAGAGAGAGAGAGTTTGTTATTTTGATTACCAGTGTATCAGACCTGTGCTTCGTTGTTTGACTCCCCGAATTGCTTAATCCTCTGCTTGTTTCTCCCAGTGATTACCGTACTCTGATCCTGTGCCCGTGCCCTCGACTACGACTACGCCCGCTCCCTTGGTACCTCTGCCTGTCTCTGCCTTGCCCGGTTTTGACCACAGCTCGCCCGACCACGATTAAGCAATTCCCTTGTCTGTACTTTAATAAAACATCGCAATTCTGCGATTGGATCTTACCACTCTGTCCGAGTATTCATTACAGAATACCTCGCCTCAACCATGGATCCAGCGGAATTACAGAGGCGATGGGAGATACAGGAGAAACGGATGGATGAACTCCTGCAGCTACTCAACGCTGGTGCGGCTGAAGGCACCACCCCGAGCACGGTCAGTCCTCATCATGCACCTCCGATTTCTCTACCGACAAAGTACGACGGGGAACCTGGCCAATGTCAGGGGTTTCTACTCCAGACGTCCCTGTATACGTCCTATAATCGTACTATGTTTCCCGATGACCGTAGCAGGGTCGATTTCATGATTTCTCTGCTAACGGGAAGAGCACTGGATTGGGCTACTGCGCTGTGGGCAGCTGAGGTCCCCGAGTTGAATGCGGAAGTTCAGTTTAAGAAACTGTTCCGAGAGGTGTTCGACCACCCAGTATCTGGGCGTAGTGTGGGAGACCAACTATGCGAACTTCAGCAGGGCCGTCGCACAGTAGCCGACTACGCATTAGAGTTCCGTACAATAGCAGCCGGTAGCGGATGGAGCGAGACTGCTTTGCTCACCGTTTTCCGAAGAGGGCTGCGCAAAGAAATGCAGACTGCGTTGGCTTGTCGGGGAGATATCACTGCGCTGCATGAATTTATCAACATAGCCATCTCTATTGATAATTTGTTAGTGCAACACAAGGTATCCGCAGTCCGGGAGCCCTCGGTCACTGGTCCTAAGCAATCGACAGAGCGGAGGAGAGAATCTGAGGAGGAACCCATGCAACTGGGACGGTCACCCTTACAAAGCTCGGTGAGACAACAACGTCGGCAAGACGGACTATGCCTGTACTGTGGTCAGTCGGGTCATTTCATTTGTCAATGTCCGGTACGACCAAACCGTACCCCAGAATATCGCCTCGGAACTGCCAAACCGGTGAGTGAGACTCAAGTTTTCAACATTACATCTAAACAAATGTATGTGCCAGTTACCTTATCTGTCGGAGAGAGAGTGCGCAGATTGGAAGGTCTTATTGATTCCGGGGCGGCTGCCAGTTTTATGGATGTGGGTCTCGCTGAGGAATTGGGAGTACAACTGATCCCAATTCAACCACCCCTGCGAGTCAACGCGCTAGACGGTGAGCCCATGGGCACTGGGTTCATTACGCACCGTACCGAGGTAATAAAGTTACAAGTGGGCTCCATGCACCATGAGAACATCATTCTGTTCGTCATCTCCACTCCACGGGAGCCGCTAGTTCTCGGCCACCCCTGGCTCGTCACCCATGATCCGGTCATCTCCTGGAAATCTGGTAATATCACTGCTTGGAGTGAGGTATGTAGGGCAGAGTGCCTTAATTTACCTTGCAAAACGTCTACTGTGGAGGATGCGCAGGGTGCGGTGTCTACTGTTGTTCCAACAGAATACCAGGATTACGCGCAGGTGTTCTCCAAGGAGAGGGCTACCGTGTTACCACCTCATCGGGCCTGGGACTGCGCAATTGATCTGCTATCCGGGGCTACACCTCCTTGCGGAAGAATCTATCCTTTGTCACAGCCGGAACGAGAATCTATGAGCAAGTATATTGATGAGGCGCTACAGCAAGGGGCCATTCGCCCATCTACGTCTCCCGCCGCATCCAGTTTTTTCTTCGTTAAGAAAAAGGATAGCGGACTGTGTCCTTGTATAGACTATCGAGGTTTGAACGATATTACCATTAAAAATCGTTACCCTCTTCCTTTGATTCCGGCAGCCCTCGAGCAGGTGGGGCAGGCCTCAATCTACAGTAAACTGGACCTCAGGAGTGCGTACAATCTGGTGCGCATTAGAGAAGGGGATGAATGGAAGACCGCCTTCATCACACATCGAGGGCATTATGAATATTGTGTCATGCCCTATGGACTTACCAACGCGCCCTCAGTGTTTCAGGCGTTCATGAATGACATTTTCAGGGACTTGATTGATCGCTTTGTTATAGCGTACATTGATGACATTCTAATCTACTCTAACTCTCTGAGTGAACATGTGTCCCATGTACGACAGGTTCTGGACCGACTCCGACAACACTCTCTGTTCGTGAAGGCAGAAAAGAGTGAATTCCATGTCACTACGATTTCCTTCCTTGGGGCCATACTCACTCCCGAAGGGGTAAAACTGGATGAATCCAAGGTGCAAGCGGTACGAGACTGGCCTCAACCCCAGACGGTGAAAGAGCTCCAGAGATTCTTAGGGTTTGCCAATTACTATAGACGGTTCGTGCGTAATTTCAGCACAACCGCAGCTCCCCTGTCGGCGATGACCAGCTACAAGGGTCGCGGTCTGAACTGGACGGAGGGGGCAGTGCGTGCTTTTGAGACTTTGAAACAACGCTTTACCACCGTTCCCATTTTATGTCAGCCGGATCCTACCTTGCCATTTATCGTGGAGGTGGATGCCTCGGAGGTTGGAGTTGGAGCCGTGCTATCCCAGCGCCAAGGTGAGCCGCCTAAATCACGACCCTGTGCTTTCTTTTCTAAGAAACTGAATTCGGCCGAGCAGAACTACGACGTGGGAAATCGTGAATTACTGGCGGTGAAGTTAGCACTGGAGGAGTGGAGACATTGGCTGGAGGGAGCAGATCATCCTTTCCAAGTTCTCACGGACCACCGCAACCTGGAGTATCTTCACAGTGCTAAACGACTGAACTCCCGACAGGCAAGGTGGTCTCTATTCTTCAACCGTTTCCGATTCACGGTCTCTTATATCCCCGGGTCCAAGAATGGCAAGGCGGACGCGCTTTCCCGACGGTTCGAGCGCGCGGAAAGACCCGTGGAACCAGAACCTATCCTCCCCATGAGTTGCCGTGCTGGTCCTGTGAGGTGGGCTATCGATGACACTATTCAGGAGAGCCTACTAGCGGAACCAGCCCCTCCAGAAACCCCGGTGTCAAAGGTGTTTGTACCAGCTCTGCTTCGACCTCAACTGTTGGAATGGTGCCACACGTCGCTGGGATCTGGTCATCCCGGAATCACTCGAACTACACGACTCATCAGCCGAAAATACTGGTGGGATTCCCTAACAGATGACGTCAGGGACTATGTCTTATCCTGTCCAGTATGTGCTCAATCCAAGGCGCCTCGTGCACTACCGGAGGGTAAGCTGATGCCATTGCCAACTCCTCAACGACCCTGGTCGCACATTGCAATGGACTTTGTTACAGATCTACCAGAATCAGAGGGCCATACTGTAATTCTCGTGGTCATCGACCGATTCTCCAAGATGTGCCGGTTAGTACCCATGACCCGTTTGCCTAACGACACTCAGATGGCTGAGACTGTGTTTAACCAGGTGTTCCGGCAGTTTGGAGTTCCGGAGGATATTGTGTCAGACCGAGGACCCCAGTTTGTATCCCGGGTATGGAAAGCCTTCTGCGAACGCTTGGGCATCTCGGTGAGCCTAACCTCCGGATATCATCCCCAGGCCAATGGGCAGACAGAACGGCTCAACCAAGAAATTGGGAAATATCTACGGCAACAATGTTCGCGGCAGCCGCAAGAGTGGAGCCGATTCCTTCCTTGGGTAGAGTATGCTCAGAACTCCCTCATTCACACCTCCCTACATCTAACGCCCTTCCAGTGTGTTCTAGGGTATCAACCACCCCTGTTCCCGTGGGATACCGAACCCGGGATGGTTCCGGCTGTAGACGAGTGGTTCCGTCGGAGTGCGCAGGTCTGGGAGACGGCCCATCAACATCTCAGTCAGGCCTCACAACAGCAAAAGACCTACGCCGACCGACGCCGGAGACCTACTCCCACTTATCAACCCGGGCAACGAGTGTGGCTGTCTACCTGGGACCTGCGTCTCCGACGGAGCTGCAAGAAGCTCCAACCCAGGTACATCGGGCCTTTCAAGGTACTGAGACGTACAGTGGGGAAAAAAAGTATTTAGTCAGCCACCAATTGTGCAAGGTCTCCCACTTAAAAAGATGAGAGAGGCCTGTAATTTTCATCATAGGTACATGTCAACTATGACAGACAAATTGAGAAAAAAAATTCCAGAAAATCACATTGTAGGATTTTTTATGAATTTATTTGCAAATTATAGTGGAAAATAAGTATTTGGTCACCTACAAACAAGCAAGATTTCTGGCTCTCACAGACCTGTAACTTCTTCTTTAAGAGGCTCCTCTGTCCTCCACTCGTTACCTGTATTAATGGCACCTGTTTGAACTTGTTATCAGTATAAAAGACACCTGTCCACAACCTCAAACAGTCACACTCCAAACTCCACTATGGCCAAGACCAAAGAGCTGTCAAAGGACACCAGAAACACAATTGTAGACCTGCACCAGGCTGGGAAAACTGAATCTGCAATAGGTAAGCAGCTTGGTTTGAAGAAAACAACTGTGGGAGCAATTATTAGGAAATGGAAGACATACAAGACCACTGATAATCTCCCTCGATGTGGGGCTCCACGCAAGATCTCACCCCGTGGGGTCAAAATGATCACAAGAACGGTGAGCAAAAATCCCAGAACCACATGGGGGGACCTAGTGAATGACCTGCAGAGAGCTGGGACCAAAGTAACAAAGCCTACCATCAGTAACACACTACACCGCCAGGGACTGAAATCCTGCAGTGCCAGACGTGTCCCCCTGCTTAAGCCAGTACATGTCCAGGCCCGTCTGAAGTTTGCTAGAGTGCATTTGGATGATCCAGAAGAGGATTGGGAGAATGTTATATGGTCAGATGAAACCAAAATATTACTTTTTGGTAAAAACTCAACTCGTCGTGTTTGGAGGACAAAGAATGCTGAGTTGCATCCAAAGAGCACCATACCTACTGTGAAGCATGGGGGTGGAAACATCATGCTTTGGGGCTGTTTTCCTGCAAAGGGACCAGGACGACTGATCCGTGTAAAGGAAAGAATGAATGGGGCCATGTATCGTGAGATTTTGAGTGAAAACCTCCTTCCATCAGCAAGGGCATTGAAGATGAAACGTGGCTGGGTCTTTCAGCATGACAATGATCCCAAACACACCGCCCGGGCAACGAAGGAGTGGCTTCGTAAGAAGCATTTCAAGGTCCTGGAGTGGCCTAGCCAGTCTCCAGATCTCAACCCCATAGAAAATCTTTGGAGGGAGTTGAAAGTCTGTGTTGCCCAGCGACAGCCCCAAAACATCACTGCACTAGAGGAGATCTGCATGGAGGAATGGGCCAAAATACCAGCAACAGTGTGTGAAAACCTTGTGAAGACTTACAGAAAACGTTTGACCTGTGTCATTGCCAACAAAGGGTATATAACAAAGTATTGAGAAACTTTTGTTATTGACCAAATACTTATTTTCCACCATAATTTGGAAATAAATTCATGAAAAATCCTACAATGTGATTTTCTGGATTTCTTTTTCTCATTTTGTCTGTCATAGTTGACGTGTACCTATGATGAAAATTACAGGCCTCTCTCATCTTTTTAAGTGGGAGAACTTGCACAATTGGTGGCTGACTAAATACTTTTTTTCCCCACTGTATTAACCCTGTCACCTACCGTCTGTTACTCCCTCGACACTACAGGATAACCCCTATGTTCCACGTCTCTCTGTTGAAACCTGTCCACTATAGCCCGATGTACCCCCCAATCGCTCAACAACCTACTACACCACCTTTGGAGGATGAACAGGACACCACCTATACAGTCCACGAGATACTGGATTCAAGACGGAGACGAGGGGGCATCGAATATCTCGTGGACTGGGAGGGATATGGACCTGAGGAACGGTCCTGGATCCCTGCTAAAGACATACTGGATTCCGCTCTCAAGGCCACTTTCCATGCCGAACACCCAGATCATCCAGGACCCCGACCCAGAGGAAGACCACCCGGTAGAGGAAGAAGGCCGTCAGGAGCCGGCCCTGGGGAGGGGGATACTATAAGGGATCGGGGTTTGGCTGGGTCTAGACAGAGTCTGACACTCCCCCGATCTACAGAGAGGGGGAGTCATCAGACTAGATCTGTTTCACCTGAGTTCTGAGCACACCTGTCAGTAATTAGAGTTAGGATATAAGGTGTGCTCAGAGGTTCAGTCGGTGCGAGGTATTGTTCCATTGTGACTTGCTAAGCGTTTTGTTCAGAGAGAGAGAGAGTTTGTTATTTTGATTACCAGTGTATCAGACCTGTGCTTCGTTGTTTGACTCCCCGAATTGCTTAATCCTCTGCTTGTTTCTCCCAGTGATTACCATACTCTGATCCTGTGCCCGTGCCCTCGACTACGACTACGCCCGCTCCCTTGGTACCTCTGCCTGTCTCTGCCTTGCCCGGTTTTGACCACAGCTCGCCCGACCACGATTAAGCAATTCCCTTGTCTGTACTTTAATAAAACATCGCAATTCTGCGATTGGATCTTACCACTCCGTCCGAGTATTCATTACACTCATTCAAGGGTTTTTCTTTATTTTTACTAGTTTCTACAATGTAGAATAATAGTGAAGACATCAAAACTATGAAATAACACATATGGAATCATGTAGTAACCAAGAAAGTGTTAAACAAATCAAAATATATTTTACATTTGAGATTCTTCAAATAGCCTCCCTTTGCCTTGATGACACCTTTGCACACTCTTGGCATTCTCTCAACCAGCTTCATGCGGTAGTCAACTGGAATGCATTTCAATTAACAGGTGTCCCTTCTTAAAAGGTAATTTGTGGAATTTCTTTCCTTCTTAATGCGTTTGAGTAAATCAATTGTGTTGTGACAAGGTAGATACAGAAGATAGCCCTATTTGGTAAAATACATTTTACATTTACATTTTCGTCATTTAGCAGACACTCTTATCCAGAGCGACTTACAAATTGGTGCATTCACCTTATGATAGCCAGTGGGACAACCACTTTACATTTTTTTGGGGGGGGGGTGGGGTAAGGGGGGGTAGAAGGATTACTTTATCCTATCCCAGGTATTCCTTAAAGAGGTGGGGTTTCAAGTGTCTCCGGAAGGTGGTGAGACCAAGTCCATATTATGGCAAGAACAGCTCAAATAACCAAAGAGAAACAACAGTCCATCATTACTTTAAGACATGAAGGTCAGTCAATACGGAACATTTCAAGAACTTTGAAAGTTTCTTCAAGCGCAGTCGAAAAACCCATCACGCGTCTGTCATGAGGACCGCCACAGGAATGTAAGACCCAGAGTTACCTCTGCTGCAGAGGATAAGTTCATTAGAGTTACCAGCCTCAGAAATTGCAGCCCAAATAAATGCTTCACAGAGTTCAAGTAACAGACACATCTCAACATCAACTGTTCAGAGAAGACTGTGTTAATCAGGCCTTCATGGTCGAATTGCTGCAAAGAAACCCCTGCTAAAAGACACCAAAAAGAAGAAGAGACTTGCTTGGGCCAAGAAACACTAGCAATGGTCTTTAAATGTGTCCTTTGGTCTGGAGTCCAAATTTGAGATTTTTGGTTCCAAAAGCTCTGTCTTTGTGAGACACGGTGTGGGTGAACGGACGATCTCCGCATGTCTATTTCCCACCGTAAAGCATGGAGGAGGAGGTGTTATGGTGTAGGGGTGCTTTGCTGGTGACACTGTCTGTGATTTATTTAGAATTCAAGGCACACTTAACCAGCGTGGCTACCACAGCATTCTGCAGCGATACTCCATCCCATCTGGTTTGGGCTTAGTGGGACTATCATTTGTTTTTCAACAGGACAATGACCCAACACACCTCCAGGCTGTGTAAGGGATATTTGACCAAGAAGGAGAGTGATGGAGTGCTGCATCAGATGCCCTTGCCTCCACAATCCCCCGACCTCAACCAAATTGAGATGGTTTGGGATGAGTCGGACTGCAGAGTGAAGGAAAAGCAGCCAACAAGTGCTCAGCATATGTGGGAATTCCTTCAAGACTGTTGGAAAAGCATTCCAGGTTAAGCTGGTTGAGGGAATGCCAAGAGTGTACAAAGCTGTCATCAAGGCAAAGGGAGGCTATTTGAAGAATCTCAAATATAAAATATATTTTGATTTGTTTAACACTTTCTTGGTTACTACATGATTCCATATGTGTTATTTCATAGTTTTTATGTCTTCACTATTATTCTACAATGTAGAAAATAGTAAAAAATTAAGAAAATGTGTACGTGTTCTAAAACTTTTGACTGGTAGTGTACATATGAAATGAGTAAAACAATATGTAAACATTATTAAGGTGACCAGTGATTCCATCTCTATGTATATAGGGCAGCAGCCTCTAAGGTGCAGTGTTGAGTAACCGGGTGGTAGCCGGCTAGTGACAGTGACTAAGTTCAGGGCAGGGTACTGGGTGGCGGCCGGCTAGTGATGGCCATTTAACAGTCAGATGGCCTTGAGATAGAAGCTGTTTTTCAGTCTCTCAGCTCCAACTTTGATGCGCCTGTACTGACCTCCCCTTCTGGATGATAGCGGGATGAAAAGGCCATAGCTCGGGTGGTTGATGTCCTTGATTATCTTTTTGGCCTTCCTGCGACATCGGTTGCTGTAGGTGTCCTTGCGGGCAGGCAACGTGCCCTCAATGATGCGTTGGGCAGATCGCACCACCCTCTGGAGAGCCCTGCAGTTGCGGAGCGGTGCAGTTGTCGTATCAGGCGGTGATACAGCCCGACAGAATGCTCTCAATGGTGCATCTGTAAAAGTTTGTGAGGGTCTTAGGGGCCAAGCCAAATTTCTTCAGTCTCTTGAGGTTGAAGAGGTACTGTTGCTCCTTCTTCAACACACTGTCTGTGTGGGTGGACCATTTCAGATTGTCAGTGATGTTTACGCCGAGGAACTTGAAGATTTTCACCTTCTCCACTGCGGTCCCGACGATATGGATGGGGGCGTGCTCTCTCTGCTGTCTCCTGAAGTCCACGATCAGCTCCTTTGTTTTCTTGACATTGAGGGAGATGTGATTTTCCGGGCACCACTCTGCCAGGGCCCTCACCTCCTATCTGTAGGCTGTCTCGTCATTGTTGGTAATCGGGCATACTACTGTTGTGTCGTCTGCAAACTTGATGATTGAGTTGGAGGCGTGCGTGGCCACACAGTCATGGGTGCGCAAGCATTACAGGAGGGGACTGAGCACGTACCTTTGTGGGGTCCCTGTGTTGAAGATCAGCATAGTGGAGGCGTTGTTTCCTACCTTCACCACCTGGGGGCAGCCCGTCAGGAAGTCGAGGACCCAGTTGCACAGGGCGGGGTTCAGACCCAGGGCCCCGAGCTTAATGATGAGCTTGGAGGGTGCTACGGTGTTGAAGGCTGAGCTGTAGTCAATGAACAGCATTCTTACATAGGTATACCTCTTGTCCAGATGGGATAGGGCAGTGTGCAATGCGATGGTGATTGCATTTTCTGTGGATCTATTGGGGTGGTATGCAAATTGAAGTGCAGGAACAATGGTGGACATCTTGAAGCAAGTGGGGACAGCAGAGTGGGATAGGCAGGGATTGTCCGTAAAAACACTCCAGCCAGCTGGTCTGCGCATGCTTTGAGGACGCAGCTAGGAATGCTGTCTGGGAGGCAAGGATTAACACGCGTAACTCTCTTACTCACGTCGGCCACAGAGAATGAGATCCCACAGTCTTCAGGAGCGAGCATCGTTGGTGGCACTGTGTTATTCTCAAAGCGGGCAAAGAAGGTGTTTAGCTTGTCCAGGAACAAGACGTCGGCGTCCGCAACGTGGCTGGTTTTCCCTTTGTAATTGTCTGGAGTCCCTGCCACATACGTCTCCTGTCTGAGCTGTTGAATTGCGACTTCACTTTGCGTCTGTACTGATGTTTTGCCTGTTTGATTGCCTCACGGAGGGCATAACAGCACTGTTTGTATTCAAAAAATTTCCCAGTCACCTTTCCGTGGTTAAATGCAGTGGTTCACGCTTTCAGTTTTGCGCGAATGCTGCCATCTATCCATGGTTTTTGGTTTGGGTAGGTTTTAATAGTCACAGTGGGAACAACATCCCCTATACACTTCCTGATGAACTCAGTCACCTTGTCAGTGTATACATCAATGTTATTCTCAGAGGCAACCCGGAACATATCCCAATCCGCGTGATCAAAACAATCTTGAAGCATGGTTTCTGATTGGTCAGACCAGCGTTGAATAGACCTTAGCATGGGTACTTCCTGTTTGAGTTTCTGCTTTTAGGAAGGGAGGAGCAGAATGGAGTCGTGATCTGATTTACCGAAGTGAGGGCGGGGAGGGACTTGTAGCCATCCCGGAAGGGAGAGTAACAGTGGTCGAGAGTTTTTGAAGCGCGAGTACTACAGGCAATGTGTTGATGTAACTTCGGTGGCATTTTCCTCAAATTTGCTTTTTTAAAGTCCCCAGCTAAAATAAATGCGGCTTCAGAATATGTGGTTTCCAGTTTGCACAGTCCAGTGTAGTTCCTTGAGGGCCGTCGTGGTATCGGCTTCAGGGATCCAAACACATTAAGGCACTTACATTACACATACAACAAAATATAAAACAGTACATCATTAACATTATTACATCACTACATATCTACAATACAAAATGTATAATGCCAACATACAACAATATTACAATGTACGCGTGTGTAGAGTGCATGTGCTAGCGTTTGTGTGTGTGTGTGTGTGTCTCTTCATAGTCCCTGCTGTTCCATAAGGTGTATTTTTATCTGCTTTTTTTATCTGATTCTACTGCTTGCATCAGTTACCTGTAGGACCTGCCTTGTTGATAGTGTTGTTAAGGCAGAGCAGCGCTTTATTATGGACATACTTCTTCCCATGTTAGCTACTGTTGTATCAACATGTTTTGACCATGACAGTTTTCAATCCAGGGTTACTCCAAGCAGTTTATTTGTTTTTAATTTAATTGTACCTTTATTTAACCAGGCAAGTCAGTTACGAACAAATTCTTATTTACAATAACAGCCTACAAAAGGCAAAAGGCCTCCTGCGGGGACGGGGCTGGGATTAAAAATACAAATATAGGACAAAACACACATCACGACAGGAGAGACACCACAACACTACATAAAGAGAGACCTAAGACAATAACATAGCAGCAACACCACATGACAACAACATGGTAGCAACACAACATGGCAGCAGCACAACATGGTAGCAGCATAACATGGTACAAACATTATTGGGCACAGACAACAGCACAAAGGGCAAGAAGGTAGAGCCAACAATACATCACGTGAAGCAGCCACAACTGTCAGTAAGAGTGTCCATGATTGAGTCTTTGAATGAAGAGATGGAGATAAAACTGTCCAGTTTGAGTGTATTTTGCAGCTCGTTCCAGTCGCTAGCTGCAGCGAACTGAAAAGAGGAGCGACCCAGGGATGTGTGTGCTTTGGGGACCTTTAACAGAATGTGATTGGCAGAACGGGTGTTGTATGTGGAGGATGAGGGCTGCAGTAGGTATCTTAGATAGTGGGAAGTGAGGCCTAAGAGGGTTTTATAAATAAGCATCAACCAGTGGGTTTTGCGACAGGTATACAGAGATGACCAGTTTACAAATCACATTCAGGTATATCTCACTGGTCATCCCCAAAGCCAACACCTCCTTTGGCCGCAATTCCTTCCAGTTCTCTGCTGCCAATGACTGGAACAAATTGCAAAAATCTCTGAAGCTGGAGACACTTATCTCCCTCACTAACTTTAAGCATCAGTTGTCAGAGCACCTTACCGATCACTGCACCTGTACACAGCCCATCTGAAATTAGCCCGCCCAACTACCTCATCCCTATATTGTTATTTATTTTGCTCATTTGTACCCCAGTATCTCTATTTGCACATCATCTCTTGCACATCTATCATTCCAGTGTTAATACTAATTGTAATTATTTTGCACTATAGCCTATTTATTGCCTTACCTCCATAACTTGCTACATTTGCACACACTGTATATATATGTATTTCTGTTGTATTTTTGACTTTGTTTTGTTTTACCCCATATGTAACTCTGTGTTGTTGTTTTTATCGCACTGCTTTGCTTTATCTTGGCCAGGTCGCAGTTGTAAATGAGAACTTGTTCTCAACTGGTTTACCTGGTTAAATAAAGGTGAAATAAAAAAAAATAAAAAAAACAAAAAAAAACAAAGGAGTATAGAGCGCAGTGATGTGTCCTATAAGGAGCATTGGTAGCAAATCTGATGGCCGAATGGTAAATAACATCTAGCCGCTGGAGAGCACCCTTACCTGCCGATCTATAAATTACGTCTCCATAATCTAGCATGGGTAGGATGGTCATCTGAATCAGGGTTAGTTTGGCAGCTGGGGTGAAAGAGGAGCGATTACGATAGAGGAAACCAAGTCTAGATTTAACCTTATCCTGCAGCTTTGATATGTGCTGAGAGAAGAACAGTGTACCGTCTAGCCATACTCCCAAGTACTTGTTTGAGGTGACTACCTCAAGCTCTAAACCCTCAGAGGTAGTAATCACACCGGTGGGGAGAGGGGCATTCTTCTTACCAAACCACATTACCTTTGTTTTGGAGGTGTTCAGAACAAGGTTAAGGGCAGAGAAAGCTTGTTGGACACTAAGAAAGCTTTGTTGTAGAGCGTTTAACACTAAATCCGTGGAGAGGCCAGCTGAGTATAAGACTGTATCATCTGCATATAAATGGATGAGAGAGCTTCCTACTGCCTGAGCTATGTTGTTGATGTAAATTGAGAAGAGCGTGGGGCCTAGGATCGAGCCTTGGGTGTACACCCTTGGTGACAGGCAGTGGCTGAGACAGCAGATGTTCTGACTTTATACACTGCACTCTTTGGGAGAGGTGAGCGGAAACCAGATTGCATACCAGAGAGAATACTATGGACATCAAGAAAGCCAGTCAGTTGATTATTGACACGTTTTTCCAACACTTTTGATAAACAATGCAAAAAAGTAATTGGTCTATAACAGTTAGGATCAGCTTGATCTCCCCCTTTAAATAAAGGATGCACCATGGCTGCCTTCCAAGCAATGGGAACCTCTCCAGAGAGGAGAGACAGGTTAAAAAGGTCAGAGATAGGCTTGGCGATGATAGGGGCAGCAACCTTAAAGAAGAAAGGGTCTAAACCATCTGACCTAGATGGTTTTTGGGGGACAAATTTAAGGAGCTCCTTTAGCACCTCAGACTCCGTGACCGCCTGCAGGGAGAAACTTTGTAGCGGGGCAGGGGGAAAAGAGGGAGGAGCATCGGGGCTAGTCGCATTAGAAGGGGTGGGAGATGAGGACATTTTGGAGACATCAAGGAGGCATGGCTGAGTCAAATAGGAATCCTGACTTAATGAAGTGGTGATTAAAGAGCTCAGCCATGTGCTCCTTGTCAGGAAGGTTTATGCTCCAGGTCTTTAACCGTTTTCCAGAACTTCTTGGGGTTAGACCCACAGAGAGAGAACTAATCCTTAAAGTAACTAACTTTGGCATTCCGGATAGCCTGAGTGCACTTCTTTCTCATTTGCCTGAACGAGAGCCAGTCAGCCTGAGTATGCGTGTGCCGAGCCTTTCGCCAAATGGAATTCTTGAGGTGGAGTAACTCTGCCAGATCACAGTCAATTCCCAGGGGCTGAACCTGTTTTTAATTCTCATTTTCTTTATGGGGGCATGTTTGTTAACAACACCACTGAAAATATTTAAAAAAGAAGGTCCAAGCGTCTTCGACAGAGGGGATCAAGCTGATTCTATACCAATTTACAGAGGTCAGGTCATGAAGGAAGGCTTGCTCATTAAAGTTTTTTAGCAAGCGTCTATGACAAATCAGGACAGGTCGTTTCACTGAGCAGCCATTACGAACACAGGCAGATAAAATACCAGACTGATACCTATCATGATTATTTGTGGGGATAACATCAAGGAAAGAAGCCTATTCTGGGTGTTTGGAGTCATACCTTGTGGGATTGGTAATAATCTGAGAAAGATTTAGGTCCCATTGCTTTATACACTGCTCAAAAAAATAAAGAGAACACTTAAACAACACATCCTAGATCTGAATGAATGAAATCATCTTATTAAATACTTTTTTCTTTACATAGTTGAATGTGCTGACAACAAAATCACACAAAAATTATCAATGGAAATCAAATTGATCAACCCATGGACGTCTGGATTTGGAGTCACCCTCAAAATTAAAGTGGAAAACCACACTACAGGCTGATCCAACTTTGATGTAATGTCCTTAAAACAAGTCAAAATGAGGCTCAGTAGTGTGTGGCCTCCACGTGCCTGTATGACCTCCCTACAACGCCTGGGCATGCTCCTGATGAGGTGGCGGATGGTCTCCTGAGGGATCTCCTACCAGACCTGGACTAAAGCATCCGCCAACTCCTGGACAGTCTGTGGTGCAACGTGGCGTTGGTGGATGGAGCGAGACATGATGTCCCAGATGTGCTCAATTGGATTCAGGTCTGGGGAACGGGCGGGCCAGTCCATAGCATCAATGCCTTCCTCTTGCAGGAACTGCTGACACACTCCAGCCACATGAGGTCTAGCATTGTCTTGCATTAGGAGGAACCCAGGGCCAACCGCACCAGCATATGGTCTCACAAGGGGTCTGAGGATCTCATCTCGGTACCTAATGGCAGACAGGCTAACTCTGGCGAGCACATGGAGGGCTGTGCGGCCCTCCAAAGAAATGCCACCCCACACCATGACTGACCCACCGCCAAACCGGTCATGCTGGAGGATGTTGCAGGCAGCAGAACGTCTGTCACATGTGCTCAGTGTGAACCTGCTTTCATCTGTGAAGAGCACAGGGCGCCAGTGGCGAATTTGCCAATCTTGGTGTTCTCTGGCAAATGCCAAACATCCTGCACGGTGTTGGGCTGTAAGCACAACCCCCACCTGTGGACGTCGGGCCCTCATACCACCCTCATGGAGTCTGGTTCTGACCGTTTGAGCAGACACATGCACGTTTGTGGCCTGCTGGAGGTCATTTTGCAGGGCTCTGGCAGTGCTCCTCCTGCTCCTCCTTGCACAAAGGCGGAGGTAGCGGTCCTGCTGCTGGGTTGTTGCCCTCCTACGGCCTCCTCCACGTCTCCTGATGTACTGGCCTGTCTCCTGGTAGCGCCTCCATGCTCTGGACACTACGCTGACAGACACAGCAAACCTTCTTGCCACAGCTCGCATTGATGTGCCATCCTGGATGAGCTGCACTACCTGAGCCACTTGTGTGGGTTGTAGACTCAGTCTCATGCTACCACTAGAGTGAAAGCACCGCCAGCATTCAAAAGTGACCAAAACATCAGCCAGGAAGCATAGGAACTGAGAAGTGGTCTGTGGTCACCACCTGCAGAACCACTTCTTTATTGGGGGTGTCTTGTTAATTGCCTATAATTTCCACCTGTTGTCTATTCCATTTGCACAACAGCATGTGAAATTTATTGTCAATCAGTGTTGCTTCCTAAGTGGACAGTTTGATTTCACAGAAGTGTGATTGACTTAGAGTTACATTGTGTTGTTTAAGTATTCCCTTAATTTATTTTGAGCAGTGTATAATGACTTATAAGTTCAGAGTCACTCGCCCCAACAGAGCGTGTGTGCTGGAGGTGAGCGAAAGCTCAGGAGAGAGGGGGGAGTGTGGCGGGGGTACCTGTACCAGACAGGGAGAGACAGGCCAGGGCAGACGGTGAACAGATCACCAGGTAGAATCCAACGGGAGTAGGTGTCACACCCACTTGGGAGAAGCTTTTTTCGGGAGTCAGATTCCTTGTAGAAAATCCCAGCTAGCTATCTAACGTAGCTATCAAGTCTCTGTCCACCGTTTTTTTCCACGGTGTTAAAGGAGGTTGTTAGCTAGCTATATCTCTTCAGTTTCGGCGAATGGTCCTTTACGACGTCCAAACAAAGCTGTCCTGTGGCTGTTTTATTTTGGAGATTGCGAAGAGGATATCTTCTGATGTGATCAAAGCAACAATACTGTTTCTTATTGAGGTAATTTACAATTGAAGTGTCCTGGCTGCATATCAGTTCAAAATAGAGATGAATCCAGGGGGTACCAGGTCGCTCCTACCAGGTGGCGTGGCGAGAATCTGTCTCCGCACCACATGCTCTCACCACTGGTGACCCCCAGGGCTCAGTTCTAGGCCCTCTCCTATTCTCTCTATACACCAAGTCACTTGGCTCTGTCATATTCTCACATGGTCTATCCTATCATTGCTACGCAGACGACACACAATTAATATTCTCCTTTCCCCCTTCTGATAACCAGGTGGAGAATCGCATCTCTGCATGTCTGGCAGACAAATCAGTGTGGATGTTGGATCACTACCTCAAGCTGAACCTCGGCAAGACGGAGCTGCTCTTCCTCCCGGGGAAGTACTTCCCGCTCCATGATCTCGCCATCACGGTTGACTACTCCATTGTGTCCTCCTCCCAGAGTGCAAAGAACCTTGGCGTGACCCTGGACAATACCCTGTCGTTCTCCGCTAACATCAAAGCGGTGACCTGATCCTGCAGGTTCATGCTCTACAACATTCGTAGAGCACGACCCTACCTTACACAGAAAGCGGCACAGGTCCTAATCCAGGCACTTGTCATCTCCCGTCTGGATTACTGCAACTCGCTGTTGGCTGGGCTCCCTGCCTGTGCCATTAAACCCCTTCAACTTATCCAGAACACTGCAGCCCGTCTTGTGTTCAACCTTCCCAAGTTCTCCTCCGCACACTCCACTGGCTTCCAGTTGAGGCTCGCATCTACTACAAGACCATGGTGCTTGCCTACGGAGCTGTGAAGGGAACGGCACCTCCTTACCTTCAGGCTCTGATCAGACCCTACACCCAAACGAGGTCACTACGTTCATCCACCTCTGGCCTGCTAGCTCCCCTACCTCTACGGAAGCACAGTTCCCGCTCAGCCCAGTCAAAGCTATTCGCTGCTATGGCACCCCAATGGTGGAACAAGCTCCCCCACGACGCCTGGACAGCGGAGTCACTGACCACCTTCCGGAGACAATTGAAACCCTACCTCTTTAAGGAATACCTGGAATAGTATAAAGTAATCCTTCTTCCCCCACCCCCCATAATTTTTTTTTTAAAGGTGGTTGTCCCACTGGCTATCATAAGTTGAATGCACCAATTTGTAAGTCGCTCTGGATAAGAGCGTCTGCTAAATGATGTAAATGTAAATGTAAAATGTACTGTATTGTAATGACCTCTGCACAGATGGAGGGGGCTTCAAAGGCCTCTGCATTTGGGTGGGGGAGGCTGTGAAACTCTCCTGCCATTGTTGCTCAAGCGCTTTGACACCTCTCACTTCACACCTCAGTGTTAATTGATCTGATCTGTTCTGTCCTAGCAAGCTTGGTAGCCTTGCCTTAGCTTTCAGTCCTTATAAAGTAAAATATATCATTGTAATTAATTTTTCTTCTTGGCTTTAAAAGCAGCTTCAGACTAAACCTTACTCACATTACTCACTTAGTGAGCTCAACTTGCTAAATTTCCACATTATTCATTACAAGATTTAGTTGAGGTTTAGGGTTTAGTGAATGATTTGTCCCAAATATAGAAATATTTAGGACTAACTTATTCCATGCCACCCATTCTGAAACTAACTGCAGCTCTTTGTTAAGTGTTGCAGTGATTTCACTCGCTGTAGTAGCTGACTTGTATAGTGTTGAGTCATCCACATACATAGACACACTGGGTTTACTCAAAGCCAGTGGCATATCGTTCATAAAGATTGAAAAAAGTAAGTGGCCTAGACAGCTGCCCTGGTGAATTCCTGATTCTACCTGGATTATGTTGGAGAGGCTTCCATCAAAGAACACCCTCTGTGTTCTGTTAGACAGGTAACTCTTGGGGGGGCGCTGTTGGAAGCCAAGGATGTAGCACGCGTCTCCCTATCGCTCCTGAGTTAGTGACCAAATTTATATATTTAACTTTGCAAAACTGCATACATTTCTGTTTGCCCAGGCGTCTGAAGAGACCCATAAACAACTCAGTTCAAGTTTAATAAATTTAAATTCGTAATGACATCAACCCGACCAAAAACAGAGTCTGCAAGAGCAGGCCGCAACAAGCCTGCAACTTCTCCCGACTCACCCCCGCCACCGAACGCTACCAATGCCGGCCCCACGGAAACACTGACTGTGGAGATGCTACAATCCGTGATAGGCACTCTCAAAGCCGACATTTTCGGAAAAATTGACTGTCTCTCTACCAACCTCAGGTCAGAGATATCAACGATCAAAGACGAGCTTAAAAAATCTATCGAGAGTATACAGAATAAGCTCGACGCACATGGGGTGACTTTATCGGATTTGGAGCGAGGGGCTACAGACCACAGCACTCGCATTAGCGAGCTAGAGGCTAACGTCGGCTCATTGACAACTAGGGTGGCATTCCTCGATAATAGATGCGAAGATATGGAAAGTAGAATGCGGAGGAACAACATTCGTCTACTGGGAATACCGGAGGGAGTGGAGGGCCCAAGACCCACGGAGTACATGGCCCAGCTACTTCAGGAGCTGCTCGGGCTAGAGGAGAAGCCATTGCTAGACCGGGCTCACCGCACTCTGCGTAGCCGACCCAGGGATGGAGAACCCCCACGACCATTTGTCATCAGGGTGCATTTCTTTCACGTCCGCAACGACATACTGAGAAGATCGGGAGAAGCATCCCCTCTTCTACATAAGGGTAAAAGAGTCTCGATATTTGCGGACTACACAACAGCTGTGGCTAAGAGGCGGGCTAGCTTTGGAGCTGTGAAACGCCAACTACACACCTGCCCGGGCGTGAAGTTCGGCCTCATCTACCCTGCGGTTTTGAGACTGACTTTACCGGACGGCTCCATGCACAGATTCGAGGACCCGGCTATAGCGGCAGATTTCATCAACAAGAACGTGAAAGCGGCTGTTGTACCGCATGGTTTGTAACAAATGGTTGGCTAGCTGGTCTTCCTAGCAGGCTAGTTAGCAGGCCGAATGGGTGACTAACGAAGCCATCTCTGCTGGGTTCATCGACATATGAATGTCATTCTCTTCTTTATCTCTTTATTTCCAGCCCAGGTTTGCCGCCTCTAATGCCAATATCTGGGGGTCTGCATGGCTGTTTCAGTCTGATCATTTACCATCTGCGTCGAGGTTAAACCTCTCTTAATCGAGGATAGTTTTCCTTAGACTCTATTGGGGACCATTCTATTCATGTTTGGCTTACTCTAGTTAAATGGTCACTAATCTTAGGTAGCACAGAGTAAGAGTTATCATGCTTAGCTCTAAACTTTCTTCGTATTTAGGGTTTTGCTTGCATCTCATTTGGGGAGATGCTTCGGCAAGGGCGGGTGTGAGGGAAGGGTTTGTTCACTCTCTATTTGTATATAGTTTGTATATGTTTTTTGTGCCTCTTCGTTTGTCTTTGTTTTTTACATTTGCGCTTTTAGGTTCAACTAAGATCTTCAGTTTACATTGTACCTTGTCCTTTACACATCCTCTCTCTCTCTTAAGATATGACTCAGCCTAGTGTAGCCCATACTGCTGGAGGGAATGGCTTTAATTTTCTTACTTGGAACTGCAGGGGCATAAATAACCCAGTTAAACGTAGTAAGGTGCTACACCATCTTCATCATTTGAAAGCTCACATCATCTTTCTCCAAGAAACTCATCTGAAGGTATCACAACACTCAAGTCTTAGGTGCAGATGGGTGGGTCAGGTGTTCCATTCCTCATTTCAGAGTAAGGCGAGAGGGGTGGCTATTTTACTTCACAGATCGGTACCTTTTACATGTTCTAAGGTGATCGCAGATCCCCATGGTAGATATATAATTGTCAGTGGTAGGCTGCTCAATACAAAGGTTCTTCTTGTTAATATCTATGCTCCTAATTGGGACAATGGTGATTTTTTCAAATCGGTTTTCTCTACACTCCCAGATATGTCCACCCATATGTTGATTTTAGGAGGTGACTTTAACTGTTGGTTAGACCCACAATTGGATCGATCCTCCACTAAACCTACCACCCTATCAACCTCAGCTAGAGTTGTTCGAACCTTTATGTCTGAATTCGCAGTCTCAGATCCTTGGAGAATGGTTAATCCAGCTGGGAAAGCATACTCTTTTTTCTCATCGGTTCACCACACTTTTACGCGCATAGACTACTTCCTTGTTGATGACCGGCTCCTCCACTCCATAACTTCATGTTCATATAACCCAATTGTTGTATCTGACCACGCCCCTGTTACTATGGAAGTAGCTTTTCAAAATGTTGACAATCAGCGACCGCCTTGGCGACTAAAAACTCAACTGCTCAGTAATGAACACTTTGTCAATTTTGTTTTGAGTCAAATCGACTTTTTCATGATTACAAATAGAACCCCAAACATCTCTGCGTCTACTCTCTGGGAAACTTTGAAAGCTTATATCAGAGGTGAAATTATCTCCTACACCGCACATGAGAACAAATTGAAAAGGAATAGGTTATCTATGCTAACACGCTGTATTGCCCAATTAGATGACATTTATGCCGTTTCACCATCCCCGGATATTTATAAGGAACGTTTAACTCTGCAAGCAGAATTTGACACACTATTAACAGACCAGGTTACTGAAATGCTTGTCAAGTCTAGGAGCACTTTCTATGAACAAGGAGAGAAAGCCAGTAAATTATTAGCTCACAAGTTACGTCAACAATCATCATCATCTCAGATTACAAAAATTCGTACATCATCTGGGATATCATTAGATCCTGGGGGGATCAATGAGGAGTTCAAGAGATTTTACCAGTCTCTATATACCTCTGAAAGTAAAGCGGATACACTGGAATTGGATAATTTCTTCCACTCACTATCTGTGCCTTCGGTCGGCCGGGATTTGGTAAAAAAATTAGAGCAGCCGATCACTGTTGAAGAACTGTCTAACGCTGTCAAATCCCTTCAATCTGGGAGAAGCCCAGGGCCTGATGGCTACCCGACAGAGTTTTATAAAAAGTTTATCACCAAAATAGCCCCTATTCTAATTGAAATGTACAATGATGCATTTGTAAATGGTGCTCTCCCACATACTCTCACTCAAGCAACCATTTGTGTTATTCTTAAAAAAAACAAAGACCCTCTTGACTGTGCATCATACCGTCCAATTAGCCTGCTAAATGTGGACTATAAAATTCTAGCCAAAATTCTGGCAACGCGGCTAGAAACAGTCCTCCCATCAATTATCTCTCCGGATCAAACAGGATTTATAAAAAATAGACACTCATTCTTCAATCTCCGAAGATTATTTAATATTATATACAATCCTTCTGTCGACAATACCTCTGAAGCCATTATATCCCTGGACGCGGAGAAAGCGTTTGATCGGGTGGAATGGAAATACCTTTTTTACACTCTAAATAAATTTGGCTTTGGCTCCAAATTCATGACCTGGATAAAACTTCTGTACTCATCCCCCCAAGCCTCTGTCAGGACTAATAACACTCAATCAGATCGCTTCCCTTTGCAAAGATCGACACGTCAGGGTTGCCCTTTAAGTCCCTTACTGTTTGCCCTCGCCATAGAGCCACTTGCAATAGCACTTCGCTCCAACCCCCTCATCAAAGGCATAGTCAGATACGGGCACGAACACAAACTGTCTTTATATGCAGATGATTTATTAATATACACATCCAATCTTTCTGTCTCTGTCCCTGCTGCCCTTGCCACTTTCGCATCCTTCGGTCACATATCAGGGTATAAACTAAATCTCAGTAAAAGTGAATTGATGCCACTTAACATGGCTGCAAAAAAATCCCCTTTACATAACTTGCCATTTAAAATAGCACACAGCAGTTTTATTTATCTCGGGGTACATGTCACAATTAGGTTTGAAAACCTTTTTCAAGCCAACTTTGCTCCTCTCTTAACCCGTACTAAGGACGATTTGGAACGGTGGTCTTTGCTACACCTCTCCTTAGTTGCTAGAATTAACTCTATTAAAATGAATACTCTCCCTAAATTCTTATACCTCTATCAGTGCCTTCCAATATTTCTACCCAATACATTTTTCAAAAAGATCGACGGCCTAATTCTACCCTTTATATGGGACAAAAAGCCTCCTAGGATGCGAAAACAGCTCTTGCAGAGGCCCAAACCAGACGGCGGTCTAGCTCTACCAGATTTCAGATTCTATTATTGGGCCGCTAACCTTAGGATCATTCAGTACTGGTTGCAGAGCAGAGTAATATTCCCACCCCCAACTTGGCTGGAGATGGAGGCTGCCTCGTCTACACCGGCATCACTGTCTTCCCTCGCTCACTCCTCTATTACAGGCCCTTACTCCTCCTTCACCAATAATACATGTGTCAAAACAACATTGAAGATCTGGAATCAATTTAGGCGCCACTTTGGGTTTCAAACAACCTCTTCCTTGGCTCCGGTAGCCTCAAACCCAGCTTTTCCCCCATCTATGATTGATGGTGCTTTCTCAACATGGTCTAATCTCGGTATTAAAAGATTCAGAGATCTGTATACTAACAATACATTTAGTACGTTTCAACAACTATCAGCTAAATTTGGTCTCCCCAGACATCATTTTTTTAGATTCTTACAAGTCCGGAGTTACATCCGCAGCATAGATCCAGGATTCCCCAACCTTTCTAGTGGAACACAGTTCGACACATTTCTCACCCCACTTCCTAATCAGAAAGGCACAATGTCAATAATCTATAGTCAAATTTGCTCACTACAAGCCATCTCATTAAACAATATCAAATCCTCTTGGGAGGAGGAACTGGGTGAGGAAATATCTGATGAACTATGGGAAGGGGCACTCAAAAGGGTACATAGCTCTTCTATTTGCGCTCGACACGGCCTCATCCAATGCAAAATCATTCATAGGGCCCACTGGACCAAAGCAAGACTATCAAAAATTTACAAGGATGTGAACCCTAATTGTGTTCGATGTAACCAGTCCCCTGCTAATCATGTGCACATGTTTTGGTGCTGCCCATCTCTTGTTGGTTTCTGGAAAGACATCTTTAACACACTCTCAGAATTAAGCGGCACACAGATCGAGCCAGACCCTCTCATTGCATTATTTGGAGTTTCCTTACCCACAATACAATTGACCAAAATGAATAAGGATGTAATTGCCTTTGTCACGTTGTTAGCGAGACGATTAATTTTACTTAGATGGAAATCCTCTGCAGCCCCTTCTCATGCTCTTTGGATTAAATCTATTTTGAATTGCATAAAGTTGGAGAAAATAAAACAGACACTCAATGGGTCTGTAGACAAATTTTATGCAAAGTGGGCTCCCTTCTTTTCTTATGTCAAAAGAATACATTTCCCTGCAGTTCCAGAGTGATGTATATTTATATATTGGTGATGTAAGAAGCCTGGTATGTGCATATACGACATCTCGGATGTTAAGGACGGTAATAACTGTGCTAGCTGACCTATAACAACTGGATCAAAACAGATATTCTTCCTTTTTTTTTTTTTTTTTGTGTTTTATCTTATTTATGTACTTAATGTCTATTTTTTCTTTCATGTCTGTCTCTCCATGTTTTGCTGTATCGTTGTCTTCAAATTGTTGTTCCATATTCATACCAAATAACTTTCAAGTGCAATTATTTACTAAATGCTGGTACTGAAAATTCAATAAACAAAGTATATAAAAAAAAATAAAAAATAAAAATAAATAAAAAAGACAGGTAACTCTTTATCCACAATATATCAGGGGGTGTAAAGCCATAACACGTGTGTTTTTCCAGCAGCAGACAATGATCGATAATGTCAAAAGCCACACTGAAGTCTAACAAACAGCCCCCACAATCTTTTTTATCATCAATTACTCTCAGCCAATCATCAGTCATTTGTGTAAGTGCTGTGCTTGTTGAATGTCCTTCCTTACCTATAAGTGTGCTGAAAGTCTGTGTCAATGTGTTTACTTTAAAATAGCATTGTATCTGGTTAAACATCTTTTTTTTTTCTCCAATAGTTTACTAAGGGTTGGTAACAGGCTGATTGGTCGGCTATTTAAGCCAGTAAAAGGGGCTTTACTATTCTTAGGTAACGGAATGACTTTTGCTTCTCTCCAGGCCTGATGGCACACACTTTCTAGGAGGCTTAAATTGAAGACATGGAAAATAGGAGTAGCAATATCGTCTGCTATTATCCTCAGTAATTTTCCATCCAAGTTGCCTATAACTGAAGAGAATTCTCTTGGGAGGTAATACGGTCGGCATTTGATTGTGAGGTGTTCTAGGTCAGGTGAACAAAAGGACTTGAGTTCCTGTATATTATCACAATCATATGGAGGTCAGAACTCATATACTGTAAGTCCCGTCTACTCTGCAGCACGGTTGGCATCCCTGATCAATAAAACAAACAACAAAATCTATAAATGCACCACCCATTTAAATGCACCAGCCTTTTATCTATAATTTATTTGAGGGATATATTTGATGTAATAATAATAATAATATGCCATTTAGCAGACGCTTTTATCCAAAGCGACTTACAGTCATGCGTTCATACATTTTTTTTGTGTGTATGGGTGGTCCCGGGGATCGAACCCACTACCTTGGCGTTACAAGCGCCGTGCTCTACCAGCTGAGCTACATTTAGATGCATTCTCTATTTAAACTATTTAAACAAATGATCTGTTTAGTGTGTTAACACACTATTGGTAGTTTGTTGTTGTCACGTTCTTTGAATGACTGGTCAGACCATGGCGCAGCGTGATATACGTACATGTTTATTAAATGAAATAAACACCCAACAAAACAATAAACGAAACGAAACGTGAAGTCCAAGGTAGAACACACAACATACCTCACACGGAACAAGATCCCACAACTAGACAGTGCCAATAGGCTGCCTAAGTATGGTCCCGAATCAGAGACAACGAGCGACAGCTGACTCTGATTGGGAACCACACCGGCCAACATAGAAATACACATACTAGATAATACAACATAGAACATACACAACAAAGAATATACACACCCTGACTCAACATATAAGAGTCCCCTGAGTCAGGGCGTGACAGTACCCCCCACCAAAGGTGCGGACTCCGACCGCACAACATAAACATAACAGGGTAGGGGCCGGGTGGGCATTCCGCCTCGGAGGCGGATCCGGCTCGGGGCGAGACGACCTCTCACTCTCCGCCTCCCTGTTGCGCCCCTGGTCTGGTCTGGATCTCGGCGCGCTACTTCCCCTCTCCTTCCTCCCACGATACGCCAGGCCCTGTCTGGACCCTGGTGTGGGAGACCCCGAACCTGGAGAGGGGCTGACGTCATGGTCTGGACTGGAGCCGCTGACCGGAGCTGGATTGGGCACCGGTGGAGCTGACTGCTCTGGCTCCGGAGTGGAGCCGCTGACCGGAGCTGGACTGGACCCCGGTGGAGCGGACTGCTCTGGCTCCGGAGTGGAGCAGCTGACCGGAGCTGGATCAGGCACCGGTGGAGGGGACTGCTCTGGCTCCGGAGTGGAGCAGCTGAACGGAGCTGGATCAGGCACCAGTGGAGCGGACTGCTCTGGCTCCTGAGTGGAGCAGCTCCGGTGGAACGGGCACGGGCCGTGCCGGACTGGACAAACGCACCACTGGTCTGGTGCGAGGAGCCGGAACAGGCCGGGCCGGACTGGCGACGCGCACCACTGGCTTGGTGCGAGGAGCAGGAAAAGGCCGGGCCGGACTGGCGACGCGCACCACTGGCTTGGTGCGAGGAGCAGGAAAAGGCCGGGCCGGACTGGCGACGCGCACCACTGGCTTGGTGTGAGGAGCAGGAACAGGCCGGGCCGGGCTGGCAACGCGCAACACTGGCTTGGTGCGAGGAGCAGGAACAGGCCGGGCCGGACTGGCGACGCGCACCACTGTCTTGGTGCGAGGAGCAGGCACAGGCCGGGCCGGGCTGGCGACGCGCACCACTGGCTTGGTGCGAGGAGCAGGAACAGGTGGGCCGGGCTGGCGACGCGCACCACTGGCTTGGTGCGAGGAGCAGGCACAGGCCGGGCTGGGCTGGCGACGCGCACCACTGGCTTGGTGTGAGGAGCAGGAACAGGCCGGGCCGGGCTGGCGACGCGCACCACTGGCTTGGTGCGAGGAGCAGGAACGGGCCGGGCCGGACTGGCGACGCGTACCACAGGCTTGGTGCGAGGGGCAGGAACGGGCCGGGCCGTACTGGGAACACGCACCACTGTCTTGGTGCGGGGAGCAGGAACGGGCCGGACCGGACTGGCGACACGCACCACTTGCTTGGTGCGAGGAGCAGGACTGGGTTCCTTTATTAACCCCCGCTCCTTCTGCTGCCTAACCAGCTCCTCTCGCCATGCCTCTACTCTTTCCTTCTCCCTTTTAGCCTCCTGTAGTGCCTACCTCTGACCGAATAACTCCTGCTCCCTCTGAACCAATAGCCCCCGTAACATGGTGGCCTCCTCTCCTAACCTGCAGATCCGCCATTTAACGGCCTCCTGCTGCCTCGTCGTCCACACCGTGTGTCCCCCCCGGGTCTCTGTTTCACCTCTCCTGCCTGGGCTTCCTCCTTCGCCCAGGGTCCGCTATCGGCTAATCTCACCTCCTTCTCCCTCATCCCTTTCAGGGCCTCCATGTGCTTGGCCAGATCCTCTCTTATCTCCTCCCAAGTCCATGATCTCTTCTCCACTACCTGTGTCCAGGGTGTCTGCTGCTCCTGGGCACGCTGCTTGGTCCGTGTTTGGTGGGATCTTCTGTCACGTTCGTTGAATGACTGGTCAGACCAAGGCGCAGCGTGATATACGTACATGTTTATTAAACCAAATAAACACCCAACAAAACAAGAAACGAAACGAAACGTGAAGTCCAAGGTAGAACACACAACATTCCTCACACGGAACAAGATCCCACAACTAGACAGTGCCAATAGGCTGCCTAAGTATGGTCCCCAATCAGAGACAACGAGCGACAGCTGCCTCTGATTGGGAACAACACCGGCCAACATAGAAATACACATATTAGATAATACAACATAGAACATACACAACAAAGAATATACACACCCTGACTCAACATATAAGAGTCCCCTGAGTCAGGGCGTGACAGTTGTAACCAAGTATGTGCTGCCGTTCTGCGGCCAACAAGGCAGAGTTCATCTCAGCCTATGATACCCTCCAGTCCCTCGACTTCTTGGCGCTGACAAAAACATGGAATACCACTGAAAACACTGCCACTCCTACTGCTCTTTCCTCGTCTGATCATGTGTTCTCGCATACGCCGAGAGCATCTGGTCAGCGCGGCGGTGGCACAGGAATCCTCATCTCTCCCAAGTGGACATTCTCTCTTTTTCCCCTGACCCAGCTGTCTATCTCCTCATTTGAATTCCATGCTGTCACAGTCACTAGCCCATTCAAGCTTAACATCCTTGTCATTTATCGCCCTTCAGGTTCCGTTGGAGAGTTCATCAATGAGCTTGACGTCTTGATAAGTTCCTTTCCTGTGGATGGCTCACCCCTCACAGTTCTGGGTGACTTTAACCTCCCTACGTCTGCCTTTGACTCATTTCTCTCTGCCTCCTTCTTTCCACTCCTTTCCTCTTTTGACCTCACCCTCTCACCGTCCCCCCTACTCACAAGGCAGGCAATACGCTTGACCTCATCTTTACTAGATGCTGTTCTTCTACTAATCTCACTGCAAGTCCCCTCCAAGTCTCCGACCACTACTTTGTATCATTTTCTCTCTCCATCCTATCATCTCTTCCCTCTGCTAAATCCTTCTGCCTCCGATCTCCTGATTCTGCCTCCTCAACCCTCCTCTCTTCCCTTTCTGCATCTTTTGACTCTCTATGTCCCCTATCCTCCCGGCCGGCTCGGTCCTCCCCTCCTGCTCCGTGGCTTGACGACTCATTGCGAGCTCACAGAACAGGGCTCCGGGCAGCCGAGCGGAAATGGAGGAAAACTAGACTTCCTGCGGACCTGTCATCTTTTCACTCACTCCTCTCTACATTTTCTTCCTCTGTTTCTGCTGCTGAAGCCACTTTCTACCACTCTACATTTCAAGCCTCTGCCTCTAACCCTAGGAAGCTCTTTGCCACCTTCTCCTCCCTGCTGAATCCTCCTCCTTCTCCCCCTCCCTCCTCCCTCTCTGTGGATGACTTCATCAACCATTTTGAAAAGAAGGTTGACGACATCCGATCCTCATTTACTAAGTCAAATGACATCACTGGTCCTGCTCACACTGCCCGACCCTATCTTTTGACTTCTTTCTCCCCTCTCTCTCCAGATGAAATCTTGCGACTTGTGATGGCCGGCCGCCCAACAACCTTCCCGCTTGACCCTATCCCCTCCTCTCTTCTCCAGACCATTTCCGGAGACCTTCTCCCTTACCTCACCTCGCTCATCAACTCATCCTTGACCGCTGGCTATGTCCCTTCCATCTTCAAGAGAGCGAGAGTTGCACCCGTCCTCAAAAAACCTACACTCGATCCCTCCGATGTCAACAACTACAGACCAGTATCCGTTCTTTCTTTTCTCTCCAAAAATGATCTTCTTGATCCAAACCAGTCAGGTTTCAAGACTGGTCATTCAACTGAGACTGCTCTTCTCTGTGTCACGGAGGCTCTCCGCACTGCTAAAGCTAACTCACCCTCTCCGAGTTGGGCATCTCAAGGGCTGCTCACTCTTGGATTGCATCCTACCTGACAGGTCGCTCCTACCAGGTGGCGTGGCGAGAATCTGTCTCCGCACCACGTGCTCTCACCACTGGTGTCCCCCAGGGCTCAGTTCTAGGCCCTCTCCTATTCTCTCTATACACCAAGTCACTTGGCTCTGTCATATTCTCACATGGTCTATCCTATCATTGCTACGCAGACGACACACAATTAATTTTCTCCTTTCCCCCTTCTGATAACCAGGTGGTGAATCGCATCTCTGCATGTCTTGCAGACATATCAGTGTGGATGTCGGATCACCACCTCAAGCTGAACCACGGCAAGATGGAGCTGCTCTTCCTCCCGGGGAAGGACTGCCCGCTCCATGATCTCGCCATCATGGTTGACAACTCCATTGTGTCCTCCTCCCAGAGTGCAAAGAACCTTGGCGTGACCCTGGACAACACCCTGTCGTTCTCCACTAACATCAAAGCGGTGACCCGATCCTGCAGGTTCATGCTCTACAACGTTCGCAGAGTACGACCCTACCTTACACAGAAAGCGGCACAGGTCCTAATCCAGGCACTTGTCATCTCCCGTCTGGATTACTGCAACTCGCTGTTGGCTGGGCTCCCTGCCTGTGCCATTAAACCCCTACAACTCATCCAGAACACCGCAGCCCGTCTGGTGTTCAACCTTCCCAAGTTCTCTCACGTCACCCCGCTCCTCCGCACACTCCACTGGCTTCCAGTTGAAGCTCGCATCTACTACAAAACCATGGTGCTTGCCTAGAGAGCTGTGAGGGGAACGGCACCTCCTTACCTTCAGGCTTGGATCAGACCATACACCCAAACGAGGGCACTACGTTCATCCACCTCTGGCCTGCTAGCCCCCCTACCTCTACGGAAGCACAGTTCCCGCTCAGCCCAGTCAAAGCTATTCGCTGCTCTGGCACCCCAATGGTGGAACAAGCTCGCCCACGACGCCAAGACAGCAAGTTGAATGCACCAATTTCTAAGTTGCTCTGGATAAGAGCGTCTGCTAAATGACTTAAATGTAAAAAAAAATGTAAATGTAATAAAACTGCACAGAAAATACCAGATTTGCAGTCACCTGTTAACAAGAGTAGATCAACTTTATGTCTCAAGATGTCTTGAGACATCTTAAGATGATCGGTGGTGATGGCTGAGCTATCATCAAGGTTGGGACATATGACATGATCCCTTCCCCTTTTTTCTGATCCCCCATGGACTCCAATGGATTTTTGGGGGGTTTGTATCATTTGATTTACACAACATGCCTACCACTTTCAAGATGCAAAATATTTTTTTGGGTGAAACAAATAAGAAATAAGACAAAAAAACTGAAAACTTGAGCGTTCATAACTATTCACCCCCCCCAAAGTCAATACTTTGTAGAGCCACCTTTTGCAGCAATTACAGCTGCAAGTATATTGGGGTATGTCTCTATAAGCTTGGCACATCTAGCCACTGGGATTTTTGCCCATTCTTCAAGGCAAAACTCCTCCAGCTCCTTCAAGTTGGATGGGTTCCGCTGGTGTACAGCAATCTTTAAGTCAAACCACATATTCTCAATTGGATTGAGGTCTGGGCTTTGACTAGGCCATTCCAAGACATTTAAATGTTTCCCCTTAAACCACTCGAGTGCCGCTTTAGCAGTATGCTTAGGGTCATTGTCCTGCTGGAAGGTAAACCTCCGTCCCAGTCTCAAATCTCTGGAAGACTGAAACAGGTTTCCCTCAAGAATTTCCCTATATTTAGCGCCATCCATCATTCCTTCAATTCTGACCAGTTTTCCAGTCCCTGCCGATGAAAAACAACCCCATAGCATGATGCTGCCACCAGATGGTGTTCTCGGGGTGATGAGAGGTGTTGTGTTTGCGCCAGACATGGCGTTTTCCTTGATGGCCAAAAAGCTCAATTTTAGTCTCATCTGACCAGAGTACCTTCTTCCATATGTTTGGGGAGTCTCCCACATGCCTTTTGGCGAACACCAAACGTGTTTGCTTATTTTTTTAATCAAGCAATGGCTTTTTTCTGGCCACTCTTCCGTAAAGCCCAGCTCTGTGGAGTGTACTGCTTAAAGTGGTCCTATGGACAGATACTCCAATCTCTGCTGTGGATCTTTGCAGCTCCTTCAGGGTTATCTTTGGTGTCTTTGTTGCCTCTCTGATTAATGCCCTCCTTGCCTGGTCCGTGAGTTTTGGTGGGCGGCCCTCTCTTGGCAGGTTTGTTGTGGTGCCATATTCTTTCCATTTTTAAATAATGAATTTAATGGAGCTCCGTGGGATGTTCAAAGTTTCAGATATTGTTTTATAACCCAACCCTGATCTGTACTTCTCCACAACTTTGTCCCTGACCTATTTGGAGAACTCCTTGATCTTCATGGTGCCGCTTGCTTGGTGGTGCCCCTTGCTTAGTGGTGTTGCAGACTCTGGGGCCTTTCAGAACAGGTGTATATATACTGAGATCATGTGACAGATCATGTGACACTTTTTTGAAACAAGTTATTTTTTGAATTTCACTTCACCAATTTGGACTATTTTGTGTATGTCCATTACATGAAATCCAAATAATAATCCATTTAAATTACAGGTTGTAATGCAACAAAATAGGAAAAACGGCAAGGGGGAGGACTAGGTATGAGAACCTCTATTGACTCGTGATAAGCCTGCGTCTGTGTGGGTAACCGTGTCCAGATTTTGAGGTCACTCTGAACTGGCCCATGGGTGCAGCTCTCAGGGGACAGAAATGCACAAAAAACACAGAAACACCAACAAATAAAAAAAATGTAATGGAAACAATTGCTTGTTCTGTAAATACACTACATGACCAAAAGTATGTGGACACCTGCTCGTCGAACATTCCAAAATCATGGGCATTAATATGGAGTTGGTCCCCCCTTTGCTGCTATAACAGCCTCCACTCTTCTGGGAAGGCTTTCCACTAGATGTTGGAACATTGCTGCAGGGACTTGCTTCCATTCAGCCAGTTAGGTCGGGCACTGATGTTGGGCGATTAGGCCTGGCTCGCAGTCGGCGTTCCAATTCATCCCAAAGGTGTCTGATGGGGTTGAGGTCAGGGCTCAGTGCAGGCCAGTCAAGTTCTTCCACACCGATCTCGACAAACCACTTCTGCATAGACCTCGCTTAGTGCATGGGGCATTGTCATACTGAAACAGGAAAGGGCCTTCCCCAAACTGTTGCCACAAAGTTGGAAGCACAGTATTGTTTAGAATGTCATTGTATGCTGTAGCGTTAAGATTTGCCTTCACTGGAACTAATGGACCTAGCCCAAACCATGAAAAACACCCCAGACCATTTTCCCTCCTCCACCAAACTTTACAGTTGGAGCCGGTAGCGTTCTACTGGCATCCACCAAACCCAGATTTGTCCGTCAGACTGCCAGATGGTGGTCCCGTTCTGTGAGCTTGTGTGGCCTACCACTTCGCGGCTGAGCCGTTGTTGTTCTTAGACATTTCCACTTCATAATAACAGCACTTACAGTTTACCGGGGCAGCTCTAACAGGGCAGACATTTTACGAACTGACTTGTTGGAAAGGTGGCATCCTGTGAAGTTGCCAAGTTCAAAGTCACTGAGCTCTTCAGAAAGGCCGTCTACTGCCAATGTTTGTCTATGGAGATTGCATGGCTGTGTGCTCGATTGTATACACCTGTCAGCAACGGGTGTGGCTGAAATTGACAAATCAACTAATTTGAAGGGGTGTCCACATACTTTTGTATATATGTAAGTACTACTCCATTTGGATCATATCATCCTTTTTTTTTTCTTTCAAGAATTCCTTCAGTTAGCTTCCTTCATTTAGCCAGTTAAGAGCAGACCCAAAGGTCAAGGCAGAGAATCCCCCTTTCTCTCTGTCTTAGTTGGTTTGGTTTCATTGGAAGTGCAGGTCAGCTAGGTCAGCGCTGGAGGGTGTGGTTGGGGGGAGAGGAGGGAGGTTGGGAGGAGAGGAGGGTGTGGATGGGGGGAGAGGAGTGAGGTAGGGGGAAGACGTCACGGTGCAGTGGGGTTTAGTAGTAACTGCCGAGTTGGGACGGCACGTGGGAGTTGGGGTGGTGGGGGACACTAGGGTTGTGGTAGATGCCCCCTGTATGGGAGCTCCAGTACTGTTGGGCATTACGTTGACAAATTACGTTGAAACAATGTTGATTCAACCAGTGAGTGCCCAGTGGGTGGTGCTTGGGCTGATAGGGGGCTCTCACACATCTCTCTATGAGCTAGGGAGGAATCGTAATTCCTCGTGTGGTTTGCCACTGTGCATGTTGTTCGACCATGCAGTCCGCCGTAAAACATCATATGAGGGGTCTGAGACGTAGAGAGAGAGAAAGAGAGATTTGTCAAACCCTCTACTGCACTTCCTAACATTTAATTTGGGAGTATTTCATTTATTTTTCCCATACGAGAATGGGAAACTAATTCTCTGAGTCTTGAGAACATGAGGCCACAGTTTAAAAAGTGTAATGGCTCTGTTTGATATGTGGCAGTGTGTATTTATAGCTAGGCTCTCTACCTCCCCACCCGCCAGGGAGCCCATCTCAGGAACACAACTTGGCTTTATACGAGCAACGAGATTGTCACGGACATAAGGCAGGGGAGTGAAACCCTGTGCAGCAGGATATCTGGCCCAGGTGATGTGGGTTTATCTGGCATACAACTACAGAATGTCTCAAACCTAGAGGAACCCACAAGATGTCTTCGATAAAATGAGAGTTTCATGAGCAGGTTGCAATATTGTGACCCCAAACGGTAGGGGAAAATAAACACCTACAGACACAAAAACAGAAAGATAGACTTTCTAGGAATTGATTATGTAAAATGCTGCAACTGCAACTACAGTAGGTTGGGAAGAATTGCCTCACATTTCCAAGGTTCACAACTGATTGAATGTGGTCTGGGAACCTGGATTGCTACCAGTTGTAATCAGTCTCCTTGACATGCAGATAAAACAGAGGATGTATCGTTCACAGAAATAGAATGAATAGAATGGGCTTGGAAGCTCTAACCATGGCAATTTGACTGGAAAAATCAAGGGTACACTCAAAATGGCTGCCAGTCCACACATTATGCCATCATTGACTTGAATGGAGATGCCCTTTCTATTCATTGTATTTCTATGTTATCCTCCGGTAGCTAGCTAGCTAGCTAAAATTGGCCCTTTCCTAAATTAGCCATTGATGGAGATAGGGATTTGGACTTGTTGTTTTACTTCATTCTCCATACTGGCCAACAATTATAACGGCGATTCTAATCCAACCATTAATTCATACATTGTTGTGCCTCTGGCCTGAGAGGAGAGTTCAATATGTAGCTAAATGAGGGAGGCTAATGTTAACTAGCTGGCTCATCCTTGCCCATGAAAGGAAGTTAGGCTAGCGAGCAAGCATTTTAGCCAGGTAGCCTAGGACAACAAAAACTAAAAACGTGTACTGCATGACAGAGTCATAGACCGTTTCGTCAACATAAAAGAGAGGAGGATGGCATTGCCGTTTCTCTACAAGTAGGATGACTCAACATGTTTTTTTTACTTGCACGAACGAATGCACGCACACACAAATACACACACAGAGAGAAATCAGAACCATGGACAGCCACATCATTTTTAGCTTACATTGATTGGACTAAATTGTTTTTGGTATTTTTTTAGTTGTCACTGTATGAGACTAAGCAGAGGTGATTTGATGATGTTGAAATGTTGAAGTTGTAATGGTGCTGGAATAGTGGAGGCAGCTCCTGTTTTCTTTGGGACTTGCGGTAACTCTCTGTGGTTCTAATATAGTTGTTGTTAGGTGTTTAGTAGTCCAAAAATGTCAGAAACATTCACTTGCTTGACCATGCTGTAGGTCATGTAAATGTTTGTTACATGCAATATGTTTTGTGGACTTCAACAGACAGAGGTTGCTCTCCAGTTTTATGATGAAACAAAAGTGTGGTTGAATTTATTCTGCCACTGTGTCTTCTTATTGTCTCTGCCTTAGGCTTATACATCACGGTGTCAAAGCATATGAAAGGAAAGGGAGGGGGATACCTAGTCAGTTGGACAACTGAATGCATTCAACTAAAATGTGTCTTCCGCATTTAACCCAACCCCTCTGAATCAGAGAGGTGCAGGGAGCTGCCTTAATCGATCATCCACGTCATCGGCGCCCGGGAAACAGTGGGTTAACTATGAACTAACAGGTTATAGAGCAAACAACGCAATTATCACAACACAGGTTGTAATATGGCTTTTTTTCTGGCTTCCCCAGTGACTTTACCCACGCACAGCTACTGTGTGTTTCTAATAGATGCACCATGCTGCCTTGTTGACAATATGACCGGGTGACGCAGATTATGCCATGTTCACGTGCTAGTCGGAATCAGGAAACTCAGAAATGTCTGACATTCTGTATTTTCTAAAAGACAAAAAAAACATACTTTATCTGATTTTGTTATGATGTGAATTGTTTTTGACCAGACAGAGTGCTTTGTGTGTGGAACACTCCAGTATGTATGTCTCTCTCCACCCATCCATCACCCATCTATCTTTCTCCAGTCCTCCATTCATCTCTCCATCCATCCATCCATCCCTGCATCCATCCATCAGTCCACACAACCATTATTCCAGGTTTTGATCCATCTTTCATGACCTTCACACGCCTGTGCTTTTATTTATATATAGACAGTTCTGTCCAGTACAATAAAAATGTCTGATGACTGAAATACAAACAAACCTATACGGTGTATATGGACCACTGGTTACAACAAAATCCTGGACTTCTGTTCCATTTTCCTTAGATAACAGATGGTTGTACACGATTCTGTAATGTGGGAACGTCAAAGAAAACAATCCCTGTTGAAAATAAATAGAACCTCAGTGTTGGTACCTGATGATAATAATTGTGTAATAATGTTACGGTATGGTAGAAAATACCTGATGATAATGTTGTAATAATGTTACAGTATGATAGAAAGTACCTGATGATAATGCTGTAATAATGTTACATCGTGGTAGAAGATACCTGAGGATAATGCTGTAATGATGTTACAGTATGGTAGAAAATACCTAATGATAATGCTGTAATAATGTTACAGTATGTTAGAAAAGACCTGATGATAATGCTCTAATAATGTTACATCGTGGTAGAAGATACCTGAGGATAATGCTGTAATGATGTTACAGTATGGTAGAAAATACCTAATGATAATGCTGTAATAATGTTACAGCACTGTAGAAAAGACCGGATGATAATGCTGTAATGATGTTACAGTATGATAGAAAAGATCTGACGATGATGCTGTAATGACGTTACAGTATGGTAGAAAAGGTGTAAAGAAAAGGAGTCCACACTGTAATGGTATATCTCAGTCTGTAATGGTATAACTCGGTCTGTAATGGTATAACTCGGTCTGTAATGGTATATCTCAGTCTGTAATGGTATATCTCAGTCTGTAATGGTATAACTCAGTCTGTAATGGTATATCTCAGTCTGTAATGGTATATCTCAGTCTGTAATGGTATATCTCAGTCTGTAATGGTATATCTCAGTCTGTAATGGTATATCTCAGTCTGTAATGGTATAACTCGGTCTGTAATGGTATAACTCGGTCTGTAATGGTATATCTCAGTCTGTAATGGTATATCTCAGTCTGTAATGGTATATCTCAGTCTGTAATGGTATAACTCGGTCTGTAATGGTATAACTCGGTCTGTATTGGTATAACTCGGTCTATGAAACTGTGGGGATGTCAGTACTACTGAGTCAGTAGTGTAGTCTGGGAGTGGCTGAGTCCTATATCCTGTAGAGGAGACGTGGTGAGCCTGTCTGTTAGTAGCTGACTGGTATCCTGCCTCCTGTCTGTCAGTAGCTGACTGGTATCCTGCCTCCTGTCTGTTAGTAGCTGTCTGGTATCTTGCCTCCTGTCTGTTAGTAGCTGTCTGGTATCTTGCCTCCTGTCTGTCAGTAGCTGACTGGTATCCTGCTTCCTGTCTGTCAGTAGCTGTCTGGTATCCTGCCTCCTGTCTGTCAGTAGCTGACTGGTATCCTGCCTCCTGTCTGTCAGTAGCTGACTGGTATCCTGCCTCCTGTCTGTTAGTAGCTGACTGGTATCCTGCCTCCTGTCTGTCAGTAGCTGACTGGTATCCTGCCTCCTGTCTGTCAGTAGCTGACTGGTATCCTGCCTCCTGTCTGTTAGTAGCTGACTGGTATCCTGCTTCCTGTCTGTCAGTAGCTGTCTGGTATCCTGCCTCCTGTCTGTCAGTAGCTGACTGGTATCCTGCCTCCTGTCTGTTAGTAGCTGACTGGTATCCTGCCTCCTGTCTGTCAGTAGCTGACTGGTATCCTGCCTCCTGTCTGTCAGTAGCTGACTGGTATCCTGCCTCCTGTCTGTCAGTAGCTGTCTGGTATCCTGCCTCCTGTCTGCTCCCTGCTGCTCCACCAGGAGGGCTGTATCCTCTACAATGGAGAGCAGCAGGAATCAGCCTTATAGGTAGGAGGGAACTGGTATTTTATGGTTCATGGAACTCACTACAGCTCTGCACTCTTCCCCTCTCTCTGTGTGGTTTACATCCCTCTCGCTCTTTCTGTGTTAGTCTAAGGAAACCTTTAATGGATTTGAATGGGTCAACGTCCATCTGCAGTGTGTTGGCTAGAGCAAGCATATATATCAGCATAAACAGTTTGTAGGGCAGGGAATTGCCAGGGACCTCACATTTACATTTACGTCATTTAGCAGACGCTCTTATCCAGAGCGACTTACAGTTAGTGAGTGCATACATTATTTTTTATACTGGCCCCCCGTGGGAATCAAACCCACAACCCTGGTGTTGCAAACGCCATGCTCTACCAACTGTGCTACATCCCTGCCGGCCATTCCCTCCCCTACCCTGGACGACGCTGGGCCAATTGTGCGCCGCCCCATGGGTCTCCCGGTCACGACCGGCTACGACAGAGCCTGGATTCGAACCAGGATCTCTAGTGGCACAGACCACTGCGCTGAGGCTCACGATATGATATTATCACAATACTTACGTGTCGATACAATAGGTATTGTGATTCTCACGAGTCTATATGTATTGCGATCCAATTATGTGATTTTATTGCGATTCGATGTTCCAAACATATTGCTCACCATATGTCTGCTGCAGAGGGACAAGAGAAAGCCATGAGAAAATTAGTTTTGATCAGTCATGGAAATAAAAGTGCTAAAAACAAATCGGGTCCCTATATTCAAAAAAGATGGAGAACAAGCTATGAAAGAAAAATACTGGCGTTTTGGTGCAGGTACAGCCAACTAGCGCAAAAATAATATTGCAATATTGTCAAAACGATGCGATACGATATACCGTAAAAAATGATATCCCGATATGTAATTGTATCGATTTTTTCCCCCATCACTAACACTTGGTATAGATAATCAATCCAAGATCCTAAATAGGGTCACATTTCACTAATCAATTATTCGCATGAAACACAATGTAATGTTTAGATGCCTAAAACTATTGTTTACTTCCTGACCCACCTTGTAAAAACACTTTAACTCATGATCTACAGGGATCAATAGGTGGATTGAGCTGGAATAGCAGCCAAGCTAATTGGATTCCCTGGCTCCAATACAAGCCAATTAACCTTACAATGAAACAATTAAAAGTGAATGGAGTGGTTCGATATCACAACACTGAGCCCTCAGAACAAGCTCCTCATGGAATAGTTTATCTCCATAGGAATGATTAGAGAAGGGATTCATAGCACTCTAACAACCTTACATATAGGCCTATTTAGTAGCATGACCCTGTGCTATTACATGTTTTAATGATGATTCATTCTTGTCACTCCGCACCTGCAGTTGGACAGGGTTAACATTACGTTACTGTGCATGTTAATTATGACTCTCCTTGAGAGTGGGGCTCTCAGGGTGCTGCGGTGAGGGTTGAGGGGTGAGGGTTGAGGGGTGAGGGGTGAGGGGTGAGGGGTGAGGGGTGAGGGGCGAGGTGCGAGGGGCGAGTGGTGAGGGGCGAGGGGCAAGGGGTGAAGGTCGAGGGGGCGAGAGAGCAGAGCAGGTTTTAAACATCCGCCCCAGGGACCAACCACAGAGCTAGCTAGTGATAAACACATGATTAGGAAGACAAATTATATTAGGGCTCATCATTTCCCGCCCACCAAGATCATTAAAAGAGCACAGAGCAACAATAGATCAGTACTAATTGGTGGAGGAATATCACCATGACAACACATTACAGCCATCAATCACAGTCTGTCTTTGAGGAGTACTTGAGTTGACCTCGTGATTTACTCCTGTGTAGCTGTTTTGTTTTTGCAAGAGAGCATATTCTCTCTGTTAAAAGTGGTCAAGGGCATAACTGAACTGTTTTGTTTTACTGAAATCAGAGTTATTTAGCTGAGGACAACACAGGGCATAATGTCTCACCTAGATTAATTTTTCTTCTGATTTCCTATTCTAAACAGGTATTGCATTTATTCATTGCAGGATTATTTATTTTTTAAAGTGTTCTAAAAGGGTTATTCGGCTGTCCCCATAAGATAACCCTTTTTGGTTCCAGGTATAACTATTTTGGGTTCCATCTAGAACCCTCTGTGGAAAGGGTTCTTCATGTAACCCAAAATGGCTCTACCTGGAACCAAAATGGTTCTACCTGGAACCAAAAAGGGTTCCTTAAAGGGTTCTTCTACGGGGAAAGCCAAAGAACCCTTATTGGTTCTAGATAGCACCTTTTTTCTAAGAGTGTAGAGGGAGAGAGGTGAATGGCCTTGGACTTGGACTTGCTCTCCTCCTCAACACACATAATGATCAGATCACAGGTACATCTCATCCACCTGTAAAACTGCATTGTTCCACGGTGAAGTATGGAAATTCAGTAGCAAGTAGCAACACAATGTGATGACACTTCCGGACCTCTGTTATAATAACAGCAGCCAGCGGTGGGAAATTCAATACAGGGTGATTCAAGGATAGACCTCCATTGATGGCATGGCCACACAGGTTCAGAGGGATTAGAACTAGACGGCCAGTGAAACCAAAATGGTGATCAGATTATTGACATACTGTGAATGTCCACAGGTCTATGATTTGTGGGGGTGGATGTCAGACAATGTTCTCCATTCAGCCAAGGAGGAGAAATAAATGTAATTTTAATCATCTCAAACTTGTTACCTAATAATTGGTGTAAAGTAAAATTAATGTTATGGAACTAATGAACTAGTGGAAGACCAATTCAACTAGTGAAGGCACTGTGAGCATTGTATTATTAATATAATATACAGTGGGGAGAACAAGTATTTGATACACGATTTTGCAGGTTTTCCTACTTACAAAGCATGTAGAGGTCTGTCATTTTTATCATAGGTACACTTTAACTGTGAGAGACGGAATCTATAACAAAAATCCAGAAAATCACATTGTATGATTTTTAAGTAATTAATTTGCATTTTATTGCATGACATAAGTATTTGATGCATCAGAAAAGCAGAACTTAATATTTGGTACAGAAACCTTTGTTTGCAATTACAGAGATCATACGTTTCCTGTAGGTCTTGACCAGGTTTGCACACACTGCTGCAAGGATTTTGGCCCACTCCTCCATACAGACCTTCTCCAGATCCTTCAGGTTTCGGGGCTGTCGCTGGGCAATATGGACTTTCAGCTCCCTCCAAAGATTTTCTGTTGGGTTGAGGTCTGGAGACTGGCTAGGCCACTCCAGGACCTTGAGATGCTTCTTACGGAGCCACTCCTTAGTTGCCCTGGCTGTGTGTTTCGGGTCGTTGTCATGCTGGAAGACCCAGCCACGACCCATCTTCAATGCTCTTACTGAGGGAAGGCGGTTGTTGGCCAAGATCTCGCGATATATGGCCTCATCCATCCTCCCCTCAATACGGTGCAGTCGTCCTGTCCCCTTTGTAGAAAAGCATCCCCAAAGAATTATGTTTCCACCTCCATGCTTCACAGTTGGGATGGTGTTCTTGGGGTTGTACTCATCCTACTTCTTCACGGCGAGTGGAGTTTAGACCAAAAAGCTATAATTTTGTCTCATCAGACCACATGACCTTCTCCCATTCCTCCTCTGTATCATCAAGATGGTCATTGGCAAACTTCAGACGGGCCTGGACATGCGCTGGCTTGAGCAGGGGGACCTTGCGTGCGCTGCAGGATTTTAATCCATGACGGCGTAGTGTGTTACTAATGGTTTTCTTTGAGACTGTGGTCCCAGCTCTCTTCAGGTCATTGACCAGGTCCTGCCGTGTAGTTCTGGGCTGATCCCTCACCTTCCTCATGATCATTGATGCCCCACGAGGTGAGATCTTGCATGGAGCCCCAGACCGAGGGTGATTGACCGTCACCTTGAACTTCTTCCATTTTCTAATAATTGCGCCAACAGTTGTTGCCTTCTCACCAAGCTGCTTGCCTATTGTCCTGTAGCCCATCCCAGCCTTGTGCAGGTCTACAATTTTATCCCTGATGCCCTTACACAGCTCTCTGGTCTTGGCCATTGTAAAGAGGTTGTAGTCTGTTTGATTGAGTGTGTGGACAGGTGTCTTTTATACAGGTAACGAGTTCAAACAGGTGCAGTTAATACAGGAAATGAGTGGAGAACAGGAGGGCTTCTTAAAGAAAAACTAAGGTCTGTGAGAGCCGGAATTCTTACTGGTTAGTAGGTGATCAAATACTTATGTCATGCAATAAAATGCAAATTAATTACTTTAAAATCATACAATGTGATTTTCTGGATTTTTGTTTTAGATTCTGTCTCTCACAGTTGAAGTGTACCCATGATGAAAATTACAGACCTCTACATGCTTTGTAAGTAGGAAAACCTGCAAAATCGGCAGTGTATCAAATACTTGTTCTCCCCACTGTATATATATAATATGAATTAACCATGATATTTGTCACTAGTTTGCACAGTTTAGAATAGATGCTCTATTCACTAAAAAGTAACTGAAAGAGAAAAAGGACTAGATTGAAATGCCTGTGTGTGCTTGTGTGTCTGTGTGTGGTCTTGCTCAGAGAGCAAACAGATTGACTGATTGGACAGGTGAAGGAGAAGAGAGCAAAGAGAGTAGAAGCTTCCATTAAAACAGGTGACAGAATGCCCTCTAGATTCTCAGCATGACCTCACTCTATTAACCACCTGACAGAGGTTGACAGAGCTCAACACTGACACTGCCTACTCTCCCTGCACTCTTAGAAAAAAAGGTGCTATCTAGAACCTAAAAGGGTTCTTTGGCTGTCCCCATAGCAGAACCTTTTAAAGAACCCTTTTTGGTTACAGGTAGAACCCTCTTGAGTTTAATGTAGAACCCTTTCCACAGACGGTTCTACATGGAACCCAAAATAGTTATACCTGGAACCAAAAAGGGTTCTACCTGGAACCAAAAAAGGTTCTCCTATGGGGAGAGTGTGGCTTGCACACAAGTTAGTCAACAGGAAATATCAACCTGACTGACCAAGGTGTTAGACTATGTGGACTATGTAGACCAACAAAACAATGTCTATACCTAGGGACTGCCATCTGCTCTTTATGGCATTATGACAAGGTGAGAGATGGGGCTCTACAACAAATTCACACATGCAGGGTCAAACTGGTACTAAACAAATGGGTGTTTATCACATGGTTTATAGGCTTGTCAAAGGTTCTGAACCTGTGCTCTAACAACTTAAGAACATTCTAAAAACGCTTAAACTAAAGTTTGTCTGATATATGGTGATACAGTATATATGTTGAAAAGCTATCCAAAAATGTGGCCTCAGTGATTTACATCTTGCAGATATGTAGCTCGCTCACTTTGCATTTGTCCTTCAAATTTTGTTGCCAACCAGCCAAAGGCAAAGACACTCAGTGCCAAGTCCAATGCATAAAATATTTTAGTACTCTTTATAAAACACTATACTTTATTATCAGTGATTGTCCCACTTTGTGTAACATTTCGTTTTCTCTGGGATCAAATGGAACTCTTTGGAGCTCCTAATTGGCAGTCGTTGTAGCCACTGTCCTTTCGGCCACTGTTCCTATTGGGAGACTGAAGCTTTCAAACTATGGAGGCTTTAAAGTCCTCAGAAGAGAAATGTCTCTTTGTGCTGCGGCAGCTAAAAGGCCAGCCAGCCAGGCAGGATGATCATTGAACAGGAGAGGTAGAAATGGAGGCAGCCTCCCCCATATAGAAAAAGGCACCATGGATCCACAGAAGTGTCTGCTAATAGAGGATAACTACCCCACAATTATTCACACAGGCTAGGCACATCCTACCCCCTATCCCACATGGGCCTTCATGTCTTTGTCAGTCTGTTTGAGCACCTGATGTGCAGGGAGAGAAATAAAGCACTATTCAGCACCCAGGATACTGCATGTGCCTCCCTCCATCCATCTTTCCATCACGCCCTCCATCTCCTTCAAACAAACTCAAACTACCCTAATTACCTCCCTTTTAACTTTCCACCAACCCCTCTCCACCAAATCAGACGTTTTCCTTGACCTAGTATGCCCCCTGGTTTCCCTTTCAGCACAGATCCCACAGATCTCATAGTCATCCACGTTCTAAGGGACCAATAAGGCACCATGAGAAGAGAGGAAAGTGGGAAATATTATGCAAGCGCTGCATGTCACTGACAGATAGCAATAATCCTGTTTTCTAATTTCTGTCATTTATTTCAGGTAAAAACATACAGTTGAAGTTGGAAGTTTATATACACCTTAGCCAAATACATTTAAACTCAGTTTTTCACAATTCCTGACATTTAATCCTAGTAAAAATCCCCTGTCTTAGGTCAGTTAGGATCTCCACTTTATTTTAAGAATGTGAAATGTCAGAATAATAGTAGAGAGAATTATTTATTTCAGCTTTTATTTCTTTCATCACATTCCCAGTGGGTCAGAAGTTTACATACACTCAATTAGTATTTGGTAGCATTGCCTTTAAATTGTTTAACTTGGGTCAAACGTTTTGGGTAGCCTTCCACAAGCTTCCCACAATAAGTTGGGTGAATTTTGGCCCATTCCTCCTGACAGAGCTGGTGTAACTGAGTCAGGTTTGTAGGCCTCCTTGCTCGCACACGCTTTTTCAGTTCTGCCCACACATTTTCTATAGGATTGGGGTCACGGCTTTGTGATGGCCACTCCAATACCTTGACTTTGTTGTCCTTAAACCAATTTGCCACAACTTTGTAAATATGCTTGGGATCATTGTCCATTTGGAAGATCCATTTGTGACCAAGCTTTAACTTCCTGACTGATGTCTTGAGATGTTGCTTCAATATATCCACATAATTTTCCTTCCTCATGATGCCATCTATTTTGTGAAGTGCACCAGTCCCTCCTGCAGCAAAGCACCCCCACAGCATGATGCTGCCACCCCCGTGCTTCACGGTTGGGATGGTGTTCTTTGGCTTGCAAGCAACCCCATTTTTCCTCCAAACATAACGATGGTCATTATGGCCAAACAGTTCTATTTTTGTTTCATCAGACCAGAGGACATTTCTCCAAAAAGTATGATATTTGTTCCCATGTGCAGTTGCAAACCGTAGTCTGTCTTTTTTATGGCGATTTTGGAGCAGTGGCTTCTTCCTTGCTGAGCGGCCTATCAGGTTATGTCGATATAGGACTCGTTTTACTGTGGATATAGATAATTTTATAACTGTTTCCTCCAGCATCTCCACAAGGTCCTTTGCTGTTGTTCTGGGATTGATTTGCACTTTTCGCACCAAAGTACGTTCATCTCTAGGAGACAGAACGCGTTTCCTTCCTGGATAGTATGACGGCTTCGTGGTCCCTTGGTGTTTATACTTGTGTACTATTGTTTGTACAGATGAACGTGGTACCTTCAGGTGATTGGAAATTGCTCCCAAGGATGAACCAGACTTGTGGAGGTCTACAATCTATTTTCTGAAGTCTTGGTTGATTTCTTTTGATTTTCCCATGATGTCAAGCAAAGAGGCACTGAGTTTGAAGGTAGGCCTTGAAATACATCCACAGGTACACCTCCAATTGACTCAAATGTTGTCAATTTGCCTATCAGAAGCTTCTAAAGCCATCATTTTCTGGAATCTTCCAAGCTGTTTAAAGGCACAGTCAACCTAGTGTATGTAAACTTCTGACCCACTGGAATTGTGATACAGTAAATTATTAGTCAAATAATCTGTCTGTAAACAATTGTTGGAAAAATTACTTGTGTCATGCACAAAGCAGATGTCCTAACCGATTTGCCAAAAGTATAGTTTGTTAACAAGAATTGTGGAGTGGTTGAAAAACGAGTTTTAATGACTCCAACCTAAGTGTATGTAAACTTCCGACTACAACTGTATATACCATTATAGATTCTCTATGATAATTGATAATACAGGTTTAAATTGCATTCAGTGTATACAGGTACATTGTATTTGATCTGGTGAATGGTAGATGAAAGGCTTTCTAGTGGAGCATCTATGATGAGGAGTAATTAGGTGCTTGGCCAAATAGCAGAACACACACGCTGTACAAAATGCTACTCTTCATGTGGTACATTTCCAGCAGCGATCTGCATCTGTTCAGCTGACTGTACTTGAATGTATCTATTGGTCTGCCAAAACATGAATCATCAAAAGGGATGCTCTCACAGTCCGTTCTACATTAGGCTTGATCACACTGTAGAAACAACTTCAGGAACCTACAGGTCAAAATAAAGGGTAGACAAAACACATAAATCCATTATCTTTGGGTCAACAATATGTGAAGTGGGTTTACACAACATATGAGAATAGAATAGTGCAGACAAAGCATGTACTGCTATCTAAATAAATAGTCCACATTGCAATGCTAACAACACAGCCCTGTTATTCCTCTGCTCTGTGTGTAGTGACCCTCATGCTTAGTCTCCAGATGGAGTAGGGCTTAGACTGGGGGGATCAAAGCTGAAGCAGGGCTGGTGGTTCAGCAGACAGGATTAGTCTGTAAGTCTTCAAAGAGCTCCTCTCCTCTGACGCTGCTCTGTTTCACTGTCACTCTTACAGCCGTTTTTATTTCTCATCTTCTCCTCTCTCTCTTTCCCCTGTCAGGGTGTGAGGGTGAGTTAAAACATAATCTGTAATCCCAATGAATAGCCAGCAATGAAGCAACCGCCTGACTGATGCATATTTACAGATGGAGAGAGGAATAGAGGTACTGGCCCTGGAGATGTGGATCTTTAATGCAGCATCTTGGCCTCAGGCTGGGCCTAGGGACCCTCATACTGAAGATATTGAACTGTTCTTTTCACACTACAATCTAGAGGCTTTTACATTTTTCTTTAGGTGGGATGTTGGTTGAGTCCCTCAAGCTAACCAACTCACACACCATGCATTCACACACGAGCGTACAAGCACAAACACACCTCCTGAGAGAAATGAACATTTAATCAAAACATTGGTTGGCGTCCTTGTGTGCTCTGTCTATTGTTATGCGTTAGGGGAATTGGTCACACTTTATTTAGATAGTCCTATATAAGATCTAAAGACGGTCATACTATCAACAAATTATCTGTTGATAAGCAACTGCTCCTTGGGTTATGTTTAGGGTTAGGTTTAGAATAGCGGTTAGGGTAAGGGTTAAGATTATGGTTAGGATAAGGATTAAGGTTAGGGTTAGTGGATAGTCAGTTGAAATGTGGTTGACAGTTATTGAACATCTTTGGAACATCTACCAACCATCATTCAATCATTCAAATATGCCCTCTGGTCTTGTTCAATTTCATCGCATAGCCTATTGTTGCATTTTCTATAGACTTATTTAGCTATCCATCCATCCAAGCATCTATCACGCATTCATCAATTTAAAAAATACTGAAAAATAAATACAGTATTGAAATCAAAGTAATCCTCAAAGTAAGTCCACAGGTTTGTGAAGCGTAAAGAATTCAGTGCTAGTGCTCTGACAAGCATTAATATCAGTTACAGCTGGCAACCGTGTGAATGTGACTTCACCATTGCAATAACTACAACCCCTATTTCAGTGTGTGTTGGACTTTTTTCATCCAAGGCCACAGTGAATGGTAAACGTATTGGCTCTGTGCACAGCGTCTTATAATGGCAACAAAGGGAGGCAGTGGAGTGAACACAGCTGGGTTATGTAATCAATATGGCTGGTCACTCAGAACAGAGAAGGGTGAGTCCATGTCGCCATGCTGCTGACTGAGCTACTGTTTACAGTACATACAGTGGGGGAAAAAAGTATTTAGTCAGCCACCAATTGTGCAAGTTCTCCCACTTAAAAAGATGAGAGAGGCCTGTAATTTTCATCATAGGTACACGTCAACTATGACGGACAAAATGAGAAAAAAAAATCTAGAAAATCACATTGTAAGATTTTTATGAATTTATTTACAAATTATGGTGGAAAATAAGTATTTGGTCAATAACAAAAGTTTCTCAATACTTTGTTATATACCCTTTGTTGGCAATGACACAGGTCAAACGTTTTCTGTAAGTCTTCACAAGGTTTTCACACACTGTTGCTGGTATTTTGGCCCATTCCTCCATGCAGATCTCCTCTAGAGCAGTGATGTTTTGGGGCTGTCGCTGGGCAACACAGACTTTCAACTCCCTCCAAAGATTTTCTATGGGGTTGAGATATGGAGACTGGCTAGGCCACTCCAGGACCTTGAAATGCTTCTTACGAAGCCACTCCTTCGTTGCCCGGGCAGTGTATTTGGGATCATTGTCATGCTGAAAGACCCAGCCACGTTTCATCTTCAATGCCCTTGCTGATGGAAGGAGGTTTCACGATACATGGCCCCATTCATTCTTTCCTTTACACGGATCAGTCGTCCTGGTCCCTTTGCAGAAAAACAGCCCCAAAGCATGATGTTTCCACCCCCATGCTTCACAGTAGGTATGGTGTTCTTTGGATGCAACTCAGCATTCTTTGTCCTCCAAACACGACGAGTTTAGTTTTTACCAAAAAGTTATATTTTGGTTTCATCTGACCATATGACATTCTCCCAATCCTCTTCTGGATCATCCAAATGCACTCTAGCAAACTTCAGACGGGCCTGGACATGTACTGGCTTAAGCAGGGGGACACGTCTGGCACTGCAGGATTTGAGTCCCTGGCGGCGTAGTGTGTTACTGATGGTAGGCTTTGTGACTTTGGTCCCAGCTCTCTGCAGGTCATTCACTAGGTCCCCCCATGTGGTTCTGGGATTTTTGCTCACCGTTCTTGTGATCATTTTGACCCCACGGGGTGAGATCTTGCGTGGAGCCCCAGATCGAGGGAGATTATCAGTGGTCTTGTATGTCTTCCATTTCCTAATAATTGCTCCCACAGTTGATTTCTTCAAACCAAGCTGCTTACCTATTGCAGATTCAGTCTTCCCAGCCTGGTGCAGGTCTACTGTCAAGGGGTGCTGAAGATGGGTGTGGTGCAGGAATCAAGCGCAGGACGCAGAAACTAAGTCCAAAAGACTTTAGTGAAATATTCACGTAGTACACGAGCAAACAAGCCCGGAGGCGAAGAAAAGGCGCACACAGGCGTCAAAACAATAGGCGCACTAACATGTGCGAAAACCTCTCCAAAACAACGGAGGGAAACACGTAGCTCAGAACACCAAACAGAAGAGCAATCACACACAACACCTGACACACACAACGAGAACTAAATAGGACACTAATGAGGACTAACTAGACACAGGTGTACAACATCAAGACACAACCAAACGAACATGAAACATAGATCGGTGGCAGCTAGTACTCCGGGTACGACGACCGCCGAAACCTGCCCGAACAAGGAGGAGGAGCAGCCTCGGACGAAACCGTGACATCTACAATTTTGTTTCTGGTGTCCTTTGACAGCTCTTTGGTCTTGGCCATAGTGGAGTTTGGAGTGTGACTGTTTGAGGTTGTGGACAGGTGTCTTTTATACTGATAACAAGTTCAAACAGGTGCCATTAATACAGGTAACGAGTGGAGGACAGAGGAGCCTCTTAAAGAAGAAGTTACAGGTCTGTGAGAGCCAGAAATCTTGCTTGTTTGTAGGTGACCAAATACTTATTTTCCACCATAATTTGCAAATAAATTCATTAAAAATCCTACAATGTGATTTTCTGGAATCTTTTTTCTCAATTTGTCTGTCATAGTTGACGTGTACCTATGATGAAAATTACAGGCCTCTCTCATCTTTTTAAGTGGGAGAACTTGCACAATTGGTGGCTGACTAAATACATTTTTTCCCCACTGTAGATTTCTCTTCCCCACACTGCAGCATTGAAAGAAAGACCAAGCTGATTGAAAGCACCTTCTGAAGCACCAATGGCCGTGACGCGCTTCAAAACAAAGCAAGGTCACAGCAAAGTTGCTTATCTCTGTAAATTATCTTGGACAATGGACAGATGATTTCAATTAAACTATACTCTGTCTGAACAGGGCTCCAGGAGCTATTCAAGAACACATGCTGTAGCTTCATCACCTACAAATTATTCCCTGCTGAGACTGAAAGGCATCTATTGTCTTTGTGAGGTGGCCAGCCCTATTGCCTTCTGGGTGAAAAAACAAGCTGAGTCACAGAGGTTGGTCCTATTTGTGGTGTGTCATTAAAAACATGATCCAAACTCCTATTTTCAGGCAGCGCTGGTAGGGATATTTTAGACATGACTGCCCCACGTTCCGAAATTGCATTTTTGTTCCCCCCAGTTTTATCATTGCGGACGCCTCAGAGCGGTTGGGTAGGTTGTTTTGTGGTTTCATTCAGCTGTATTTAGGAACACAAAGACACCACAGAGCGTGCGGACAGGCTGTGTGAAGGCAAAGCTGCTGAAAGGCTGGCGTATAGGACCAGCACGGGAGAGATGAACAGAGGCAGCTGCTGTCTGTGTGTGTTGATCTTTTTCTCCGAAACTGGCTACTCTTTAGTTGACTGATCTAGCTTGCAAGGTAACTGCAGTTTGACAGGGGAAACAATATATTCCCAGTGCTGAGCTAGTAGTATGCAGTCCATTCGGAAAGTATTCAGACCCCTTGACTTTTTCCACATTTTGTTACGTTACAGCCTTATTCTAAAATTGATTAAATTGTTTTTTTCCCTCATCTATCTACACGCAATACCCCATAATGACAAAGCAAAAAACAGTTTTTATAAATATTTAGAAATGTATTAAGAATAAACAACTGTATAAGTATACAGACCCTTTACTCAGTACTTTGTTGAAGTGCCTTTAGCAGCAATTACTGTCACGGATTCAGCCGAGGCTGCTCCTCGTCCTTGCTCGGGCAGGCTTCGGCGTTCGTCGTCCCCGGAGTACTAGCTGCTGCCGATCGATGTTTCGGTGGTTGTCTTGTTTGGTCTTTATTGTTTACACCTGTTTCCCATTATGTTTTATTGTGTTCCCTTTATAACCCTCTGTTTCTCATTGTGTATTGTGCGTAATTGTTTTGGTCTTTGCGGCAGTTGCCCATGTGTGCGGGTCATATTATTTCCTCTCTGATTGAGGTTGCCTTTGTACTTTGTATTTGCACTGCATCCAGTAAAGTTTCTGCCAGTAGCTCGGTGTCCTGCTCTTGACTTCGCCTACTGCATACACGTCGCTGTGACAATTACATCCTCGGGCCTTCTCGGGTATGACACTACAAGGTTGGCACACCTGTATTTGGGGAGTTTCTCCCATTCTTCTCTGCAGATTTTCTCAAGCTCTGTCAGGTTGTATGGGGAGTATCATTGCACAGCTATTTTCAGGTTTCTCCAGAGATGTTAGATCGGGTTAAAGTCCGGGCTCTGCTGGGCCACTCATGGACATTCAGAGACTTGTCCGAAGCCACTCCTGGTTTTCTTTGCTGTGTGCTTAGGGTCATTGTCCTGTTGAAAGGTGAACCTTCACCCCAGTCTGAGGTCCTGAGCGCTCTGGAGCAGGTTTTCATCAAGGATCTCTCTGTACTTTGCTCCGTTCATCGTTGCTCGATCCTGACTAGTCTCCCAATCCCTGCCGCTGAAAAACATCCCCACAGCATAATGCTGCCACCACCATGCTTCACCGTAGGGATGGTGCCAGGTTTCCTCCAGACGTGATGCTTGGCATTCAGGCCAAAGAGTTCTTGGTTTCATCAGACCAGAGAATCTTGCTGCTCATGGTCTGAGTCTTTAGGTGCCTTTTGGCAAACTCCAAGCAGGCTGTCATGTGCCTTTTACTGAGGAGTGGCTTCCGTCTGGCCACTCCACCATAAAGGCCTGATTGGTGGAGTGATGCAGAGATGGTTGTCCTTCTGAAAGGTTCTCCCATCTCCACAGAGGAACTCTGGAGCTCTGTCATTGTGACCATTGGGTTCTTGGTTACCTCCCTGACCAAGGCCCTTCTCCCCTGATTGCTCAGTTTGGCCGGGCGGTCAGTTCTACGAAGAGTCTTGATGGTTCCAAACTTCTTCCATTTCAGAATGATGGAGCCCACTGTGTTCTTGGGGACCTTCAATACTGCAGAAATGTTTTGGTACCCTTCCCCAGATCTGTGCCTCGACACAATCCTGTCTCTGAGCTCTACGGATAATTCCTTTGACCTCATGGCTTGGTCTTTGCTCTGATATGCACTGTCAACTGTGAGACCTTTATATAGACAGGTGTTTGCCTTTCCAAATCATGTCCAATCCATTAAATATACCACAGCTGGACTCCAAGCAAATTGTAGAAACATCTCAAGGATAATCAATGGAAACACAATGCACCTGTGCTCAATTATCGAGTCTCATAGCAAAAGGTCTGAAAACGTACAGTGCCTTGCAAAAGTATTCATCCCCCTTGGCGTTGCAAATGTATTAAATGTTTTTAAAAAAATACCTTATTTACATATAGTGGCTTGTGAAAGTATTCACTCCCCTTGGCATTTTTCCTATTTTGTTGCCTTACAACCTGGAATTAAAATTGATTTTTGGAGAGGTTTGCATCATTTGATTTACACAGCATGCCTACCACTTTGAAGAGTAGTTTTTATTGTGAAACAAATAAGAAATAAAACATAAAAAAGAAAACTTGAGCATGCATAACTATTCACACCCCCCCTAGTTGTGGGATCTTGTTCCGTGTAAGGTATGTTGTGTGTGCTACCTTGGATTTCACGTTTCGTTTCGTTTATTGTTTTGTTGTGGTGTTTATTCAGTTAAAATGAACATGTATGCATATCACGCTGCGCCTTGGTCTGACCCGTCATTCAACGAACGTGACAGAAGATCCCACCAAACACGGACCAAGCAGCGTGCCCAGGAGCAGCAGACACCCTGGACACAGGTAGTGGAGCAGAGATCATGGACTTGGGTGGATGTAAGAGAGGATCTGGCCAAGCATATGGAGGCCCTGAAAGGGATGAGGGAGAAGGAGGTGAGATTAGCCGATAGCGGACCCTGGGCGAAGGAGGAAGCCCAGGCAGGAGAGGTGAAACGGAGACCCGAGAGGCTTTTTTGGGGGGGGCACACAGTGTGGACGACGAGGCAGCAGGAGGCCGTTAAAGGGTGGATCTGCAGGTTAGGAGAGGAGGCCATCATGTTACGGGGGCTATTGGTTCAGAGGGAGCAGGAGTTATTCGGTCAGAAGGAGGCTCTACAGGAGGCTAAAAGGGAGAAGGAAAAAGTAGAGGCAAGGCGAGAGGAGCTGGTTAGGCAGCAGAAGGAGCGGGGGTTAATAAAGCAACCCAGTCCTGCTCCTCGCACCAAGCAAGTGGTGCGTGTCGCCAGTCCGGTCCGGCCCATTCCTGCTCTCCGCACCAAGCCAGTGGTGCGTGTTCCCAGTCCGGCCCGGCCCGTTCCTGCTCCTCGCACCAAGCCTGTGGTGCGCGTCGCCAGCCCGGCCCGTTCCTGCTCCTCGCACCAAGTCAGTGGTGCGCGTCGCCAGCCCGGCCCGGCCCGTTCCTGCTCCTCGCACCAAGCCAGTGGTGCGCGTCGCCAGTCCAGCCCGGCCCGTTCCTGCTCCTCGCACCAAGCCAGTGGTGCACGTCGCCAGCCCGGCCCGGCCTGTTCCTGCTCCTCGCACCAAGCTAGTGGTGCGCGTCGCCAGCCCGGCATGTTCCTGCTCCTCGCACCAAGCCAGTGGTGCGCGTCGCCAGCCCGGCCTGTTCCTGCTCCTCGCACCAAGCCAGTGGTGCTCGTAGCCAGCCCGGCCCGGCCTGTTCCTGCTCCTCGCACCAAGCCAGTGGTGCACGTCGCCAGCCCGGCCCAGCCTGTTCCTGCTCCTCGCACCAAGCCAGTGGTGCGCGTCGCCAGCCCAGCCCGGCCTGTTCCTGCTCCTCGCACCAAGCCAGTGGTGCGCGTTGCCAGTCCGGCCTGGCCTGTTCCGGCTCCTCGCACCAGACCAGTGGTGCGTTTATCCGGCACGGCCCATGCCCGTTCCAGCTGCTCCACTCCGGAGTCAGAGAAGTCCGCTCCACCGGTGCCTGATCCAGTTCCGGTCAGCTGTTCCACTCCGGAGCCAGAGCAGTCCGCTCCACCGGTGTCTGATCCAGTTCCGGTCAGCTGCTCCACTCCGGAGCCAGAGCAGTCCGCTCTACATGTGCCTGATCCAGCTCCGGTCAGCTGCTCCACTCCGGAGCCAGAGCAGTCCGCTCCACCGGTGCCCAGTCCAGCTCCGGTCAGCGGCTCCAGTCCAGACCATGACGTCAGCCCCTCTCCAGGTTCGGGGTCTCCCACACCAGGGTCCAGACAGGGCCTGGCGTATCGTGGGAGGAAGGAGAGGGGAAGTAGCGCGCCGAGGTCCAGACCAGACCAGGGGCGCAACAGGGAGGCGGAGAGTGAGAGGTCATCACGCCCCGAGCCGGATCCGCCTCCGAGGCGGAATGCCCACCCGGCCCCTACCCTGTTATGTTTATGTTGTGCGGTCGGAGTCCGCACCTTTGGTGGGGGGTACTGTCACGCCCTGACTCAGGGGACTCTTATACGTTGAGTCAGGGTGTGTATATTCTTTGTTGTGTATGTTCTATGTTGTATTATCTAGTATGTGTATTTCTATGTTGGCCGGTGTATTTCTATGTTGGCCGGTGTGGTTCCCAATCAGAGGCAGCTGTCGCTCATTGTCTCTGATTGGGGACCATACTTAAGCAGCCTATTGGCACTGTCTAGTTGTGGGATCTCGTTCCGTGTAAGGTATGTTGTGTGTGCTACCTTGGACTTCACGTTTCGTTTTGTTTATTGTTTTGTCGTGGTGTTTATTCAGTTAAAATAAACATGTATGCATATCACGCTGCTCCTTGGTCTGACCCGTCATTCCACGAACGTGACAGTATGCTTAGGGTCATTGTCCTGCTGGAAGGTGAACCTCCGTCCCAGTCCCAAAACTCTGGAAGACTGAAACAGGTTTCCCTCAAGAATTACCCTGTATTTAGCGCCATCCATCATTCCTTCAATTCTGACCAGTTTCCCAGTCCCTGCCGATGACAACTATCCCCACAGCATGATACTGCCACCACCATGCTCGGGGTGATGAGAGGTGTTGGATTTGCGCCTTGATGGCCAAAAAGCTCAATTTTCGTCTCATCTGACCAGAGTACCTTCTTCCATATGTTTGGAGAGTCTCCCACATGCCTTTTGGCGAACACCAAACGTGTTTGCTTATTCTTTTCTTTAAGCAAAGGCTTTTTTCTGGCCACTCTTCTGTAAAGCCCAGCTCTGAGCTTTGCAGCTCCATCAGGGTTATAATTGGTCTCTTTGTTGCCTCTCTGATTAATGCCCTCCTTGCCTGGGCCGTGAGTGTTGGTGGGAGGCCCTCTCTTGGCAGGTTTGTTGTGGTGCCATATTCTTTCAATTTTTTAATAATGGATTTAATGGTGCTCAGTGGGATGTTCAAAGTGTCAGATATATTTTTATAACCCAACCCTGATCTGTACTTCTCCACAACTTTGTCCCTGACCTGTTTGGAGAGCTCCTTGGTCTTCATGGTGCCCCTTGCTTAATGGTTTTGACTCTGGGTTCTTTCAGAACAGGTGTACAGTCGTGGTCAAAAGTTTTGAGAATGACACAAGTATTGGTCTTCACAAAGTTTCCTGCATCAGTGTTTTTAGATATTTTTGTCAGATGTTACTATGGTATACTGAAGTATAATTACAAGCATTCCATGAGTATCAAAGGCTTTTGTTGTTGTCAGTTTTTGACCTTTCTTTTTCAAGACCACTGCAATCCGCCCTGGAATGCTATCAATTAACTTCTGGGCCACATCCTGTCTGATGGCAGTCTATTCTTGCATAATCAATGCTTGGAGTTTGTCAGAATTTTTGGGTTTTTGTTTGTCCACCCGCCTCTTGAGGATTGACCACAAGTTCTCAATGGGATTAAGGTCTGGGGAGTTCCCAAAATGTTGATGTTTTGTTCCCCGAGCCACTTAGTTATCACTTTTGCCTTATGGCAAGGTGCTCCATCATGCTGGAAAAGGCATTGTTAGTCACCAAACTGTTCTTGGATGGTTGGGAGAAGTTGCTCTCGGAGGATGTGTTGGTACCATTCTTTATTCATGGATGTGTTCTTAGGCAACATTTTGAGTGAGCCCACTCCCTTGGCTGAGAAGCAACCCCACACATGAATGGTCTCAGGATGCTTTACTGTTGGCATGACATAGGACTGATGGTAGCGCTCACCTTGTCTTCTCCGGACAAGCTTTTTTCCGGATGCCCCAAACAATCGGAAAGAGAAAATAACTTCCCCAGTCCTCAGCAGTTCAATCCCTGTTCCTTTTGCAGAATATCAGTCTGTCCCTGATGTTTTTCCTGGAGATAATTGGCTTCCTCGCTGCCCTTCTTGACACCAGGCCATCCTCCAAAAGTCTTCGCCTCACTGTGCGTGCAGATGCGCTCAACCCTGCCTGCTGCCATTCCTGAGCAAGCTCTGCAATGGTGGTGCCCCGATCCCGCAGCTGAATCAACTTTAGGAGACGGTCCTGGCACTTGCTGGACTTTCTTGGGCGCTCTGAAGCCTTCTTCACAACAATTGAACCTCTCTCCTTGAAGTTCTTGATGATCCGATAAATGGTTGATTTAGGTGCAATCTTACTAGCAGCAATATCCTTGCCTATGAAGCCCTTTTTGTGCAAAGCAATGATGACGGCACATGTTTCCTTGCAGGTAACCATGGTTAACAGAGGAAGAACAATGATTTCAAGCACCACCCTCCTTTTAAAGCTTCCAGTCTGTTATTCTAACTCAATCTGCATTACATAATGATCTCCAGCCTTGTCCTCATCAACACTCTCACCTGTGTTAACGAGAGAATCACTGACATGATGTCAGCTGGTCCTTTTGTGGCAGGGCTGAAATGCAGTGGAAATATTTTTTGGGGATTAAGTTCATTTTCATGGCAAAGAGGAACTAATCTAAGACTGACAGTACCATAGAGACTGATTCTACCATAGAGACTGACACTACCATAGAGACTGATACTACCATAGAGACTGATTCTACCATAGAGACTGATTCTACTATAGAAACTGACACTACCATAGATACTGATTCTACCATAGAGACTGATTCTACCATAGAGACTGACACTACCATAGATACTGATTCTACCATAGAGACTGATTCTACCATAGAGACTGATTCTACAATAGAGACTGACACTACCATCGACACTGACACTACCATAGAGACTGATACTACCATAGATACTGATACTACCATAGAGACTTATTCTACTATAGAAACTGACACCACCATAGATACTGATTCTACCATAGAGACTGATTCTACCATAGAGACTGACACTACCATAGATACTGATTCTACCATAGAGACTGATTCTACCATAGAGACTGATTCTACCATAGAGACTGACACTACCATAGAGACTGACACTACCATAGAGACTGATTCTACCATAGAGACTGATTCTACCATAGAGACTGACACTACCATAGAGACTGACACTACCATAGAAAATGACACTACCGTAGAGACTGATACTACCATAGATACTGATTCTACCATAGAGACTGATTCAACCATAGAGACTGACACTACCATAGATACTGATTCTACCATAGAGACTGACACTACCATAGAGACTGAGACTACCATAGAGACTGAGACTACCATAGAGACTGATTCTACCATAGAGACTGACACTACCATAGAGATTGACACTACCATAGAGACTGACTCTACCATAGAGACTGATTCTACCATAGAGACTGATTCTACCATAGAGATGATACTACTATAGAGACTGACACTACCATAGAGACTGAGACTACCATAGAGACTGATACTACCATAGAGGCTGATACTACCATAGAGACTGATTCTACCATAGATACTGATTCTACCATAGAGACTGATTCTACCATAGAGACTGATACTACAATAGAGACTGACACTACCATAGAGACTGATTCTACTATAGAGACTGACACTACCATAGAGACTTATACTACCATAGAGACTGATACTGGAGGGTAGTACAGTTAGGATGATTGCCTGTTCATTCATTTAACTCAATCACTCTTTAGAATGATGCAATTCAAGTGCGCAGTCATAGACATTTGATGATCCTATACAGTTTTCTTTTTAAAATATGCCTATCAAGATATTGTTTTGATTGTGAGTTTTGACATATGGGATATTTTGCATAAATTAAGTAAAAGGTAGAATGACTCAAGCAAGCTACTGTAGAAAAATATATTTTTTCCCGTTTGTTGAATCTCGGCAAGCAGTGGTCCATGGCGCAAGCAAAATTCAATCTGTGGCTTTTCCCTATAAGACGAATAGGGTGTAGTGGTGGTCTTTGTCATCACAAGTGAAGCAGAGGCACCTAAGCTAATTACAGTCCAGTGAACGACAGAGAGGAGAGAGGAAGTTGGAAAATAAGGTGTGAGAAAGAGGAAACACAACAGCGCTCAGAGTGTCGGACTGGTAACCGAAAGGTCGCTGGTTCGAATACCCGAGCCGGCAAGGTGAAAAAATTTGTTGACGTACCCTTGAGCAAGGGACTTAACCCTAGTTTGCTCCAGGGGTACCATACTACTATGGCTGACCCTGTAAAACAACACATTTCACTGCACCTATCCGGTGTATGTGACAATAAAACATAATTTTCATTTAATTGAGGGTGTGCTTAAAGGGTGCAAATATTTTGCAATTATGAAGGAACCAACCTAATTAGTCTGAATGAACAATGGTCTAAAGGATGCTATTTTAGTGACAAAATTCAATATACTTTGTGTCGTCTTGATTACTGCTGTCAACGCCTTAAGCGTGGATGATGCTGTACAATGAATAATGTCATGTATAGACTATGCTTTATTTCTATGTGTGTGTCTGTGATTCTAAGTTGCGATAGCTACAGATGTAGGATCTTGAGCCAGTTTTCTACAGCAGGATAATAATCCTGCAGCAACAGGAAATCTGAATTATTATGTGGATTTGTCACGATCGTCATAATGATTGGACCAAGGCGCAGCGTGATATGCGTACATCTTACTTTAATAGTGTACTATAAACACGATACAAATAACAAAACAACAAAACGATACGTGAAGTCCTCGGTATACAATACAAACCAACACGGAACAAGATCCCACAAAACACAAGTGCACAACAGGCTGCCTAAGTATGGTTCCCAATCAGAGACAACAAGCAACAGCTGATTCTCGTTGCCTCTGATTGAGAACCACCCCGGCCAACCTAGAAAACACATGAACTAGAAACTGAACATAAAACACAAAACATCGACACTACACAAAGAAACTAACACCCTGGCTCAACATACAAGAGTCCCCAGAGCCAGGGCGTGACAGGATTGTAATTCATGGACATTTTTTGCAGGGCTTGATTTCATTTTTCGTTAGGGCAAACCAAGTCTGACATTTTAAAGTGGAAAATATAAACTTTTCAAACCTCGAATACACTATATGTTTGCATTCTCAGCAACAAAAGAGTGATCAAATTAAGATCCTACATCTGTAGAGGAGCTGAGCTCTGGAGCTCAGGTCTGATGGATTGACCTTTATTTAAAAGGACCAGCTGTCACTCTGTCCATCAGCCAGGAACGCTGTGACCTTAGAACCTGTCTCTATTGTTTTAACATGGACCCCTCTTTCTGTTTCTCCTCTATCCGTAGCCCTCTCCCTCTCATACACACACACACATACACAAACACTGGCTTTGGTGCTAAGAGTTGTATGTTTATTTTTTTATCATGTATAAAGAAAATATGTAAGAGTTTTTTTAAAAGAAAATCATTGAATAATAAAAATGTATCTAAGAACATAAATGCAGTGGTCACTTCCAGTGTCAAGGAAAAGAGAATCTTCTGAACAAGACAAGAGTATTACTGATTTATGAAATTCTGTCTAAAAATCACTGAAGTTTCCAAGTGTACCTGAACAATCCACTCTCACCTTGACATTAGGCTCCTTCTCTTCTCCACTGAGGCCTGTATTTGTAACCCGGTGATAAGACTGGACAAACCTGTATGGATGGGAAAAAGACAAGAACTGCAAATCATTCATACTGTACAGCGTAAAACAGACTGTCAGTTCCTTGTAAAATTACTGTAAACTCAATTTCTTTACAGAACTGTTACAGCGTAACACTGTTGCAGTGTATAGATTTCTCTCAGAAGAATATCTCCCTTTCGGCCTTAATGGCAAAAATATTATTTACATTAATAACACCAGCAACTTCCCCTCTGTCCATCTCATTTTTCTCCTTTTGCCTTTTTCTGCCAAGAGAAAATAATGGGATTTATTCCCAGTGCCATGCTTGTCCAGTGCTTCTTTTGTTTGTAGCCAGTGGCATACCCATCATTGTGATGGCTGGTTGGCGATCACAATTATGGTCCAGTGTATTTGGAGACACCACTGGATTGTTAGCTGGGCTAATTAAAGTGATTTCATGGTTGCTACACCTTCAAGGTTTTTAATCTGAAATGCACCACTGTGTTTATGCAAAAGCTCAAAATTAAAAGCATATCCCTTAAAATTAGCTTCATTTGATTTTCTCTCCCAACTTTGAAAGCCTTGCCTTAGGTCAACTGATATGCCACCCTCTATTGGAGAGCAACATCAGCATGTATTCTTTATAATCACATTAGGTTAAAACCTAATTGGCGTAGGCAATCAAGGAATAAATGGAGGGCTTTCAAATAGAATGGGAAAAAACATAAATTTCAAAATAAAGCAAGTGTGGCCAAGTAAATACCCATAGCTATCTATATTTCGTTTTCCTTGGAAAAGCGTAAGCAAATGAGTTGGCAACGATTCTGACTGAAAATGTGTATTGGGAATGAGAGTGATGCATCAACAAACTCTCCTCGATATCCTCCAAAAACAGATAAAATATCAATTAGGGGAGCTCAGTCTTACCCACTGTGGAATGATATGCAATGTTATGTCAAGAAGCAAGCACCAATGAGCCACTGCACCAGAGTCTCCCTTTCCCCATCACAATTATAGGGTACCGCATCAGTTAACCCACATACATATTCAAGGCACGTCATGTGGCAGATCCTCGTCTTAGTGCTATGCTCTACAGCCTTGTGCGTGTATATGGGGTGTGTGTGTGTGTCTCAGAGCATGTGAAGTAGAGTAAGGGGGTGGAGAGAGGAAAATGGGCATCACACCTTAAAGCAAATTTGCAGTCAAAGTACACAGAGGCCTCCGTGTTATTCCAGAGAGAGAGGGGGGAGAGAGATAGAAATAGAGAGAGCGAGAGAGAGAAAGAGAGAGAGAGAGAGATAGAGAGGGAGAGAGAGAGAGAGAGAGAGAGAGAGAGCGAGAAAGAGAGAGAGAGAGAGAGAGAGAGAGAGAGAGAGAGAGAGAGAGAGAGAGAGAGAAAGAGAGAGAGAGAGAGTGAGAGAGAGAAAGAGAGAGAGAGACAGAGAGAGAGAGAGAGAGAGAGAGAGAGAGCGAGAGAGAGAGAGAGAGAGAGAGAGAGAGAGAGAGAGAGAGAGAGAGTTGGAGTTCCCAGGCCAGGCCTATTAGAGATGCCACAGGCCTCTGATGGGTGTCACCTCACTCTCCCTCCAACACAGCCCCAGCCCCTGCTAATGAAACCGAAGCGACCGCTCGGCACAACAAGGCCTTTGATATCATCTGCAGGGGCCTTTTACAATGGATTGATGTTAATTGTGCCTAATAAATCCACCTGTTCCACTCCTCCTTCCCTTCCACCACCATACTCTCAGTCAGTGAGCTGATTTGTGCCTGAAACTCCTTGGACGGAAGCCAGCCAGGGAGCAGGGAGAGATGCAGTGTAATGAAAGAGGGTTGTGCACGGCGGAGCAACACACACACACACACATGCACACACACGCATACTCACACTCACACCACGTTAATTATTTGTTTTATAAATATGCAATAACTCTTGCTCCTGGAGCATTACAGATCCATCTAACTTCTCCAGATTTCCAGATTCAGTCAGCGTGAGTAATCAGGGCTTTCATTGTAACTTCTTTCACTAATACTTCTTCTTCAGGAACTTCTTAGTAATGCCCTCATTGGCTGTATTAGTATAATATCTACTGCATGTAATAAGGGCCAGCTGATATCTAGGAATACACCCTTTTCTTTATTGTTCTGTTTGGAAGTGTAATCCTGATCATACGTGTCTTAGCATGGCCATGACAGACACTGGAGACCAGTCATGAGCCCTGTCTTCTCTTCTCACCCAATCTATCTGCTCCACAATAACATCCAGTCCTTTATGTCTGCAGCCCTCCACATCCCCTCTCATCATTCAGCCTGAGCACAGTTAAAGGGTTTTACATGTGAGATTATGGAAGCTGGAGAACAAAAGAGCCAAGAAGATGACAGAGACCCACTGCGATTAGAACATGTTTCTGATTCTAAATCAGAATAGAGCATGGGCAATTTAAAGCGATTACAAAGTAGAAATATTCAACATACTTATTTTTATTTGTTAGTAAAGTAGATATTGGTTCATTTAAGTGCAGAGAACATACGCACTGGGCACAGACGTCTAGTTTTGATTTACATTTTGGTTGAGTTGTCAACTAACATGAATTCAATGTGAAATCAACAACAAATGTCACGATGTCCTTAGATTTAGGTAAAGAAATAACTGAATTCCCTTAAGGTGAATTTCAAATCCAATCAGTTTTTCACGTTGATTCAATGTAATCACATTGCATGTTTTGGTTGAAATGACGTGGAAACAATGTTGATTCAACCAGCTTTTGCCCAGTGGGTACTGTATAAATGCCCACAGTCAGTTTATTGTGTTATAGTGATGGAGCTGTAGTGATGGAAATGCAGGGTCATTGGTAACATTGATCATTGAATCAATAATAGAACCACTATAGGAGGTTTGTTTGAAGTCTTTACCTGGCTGTGTTAGCTGGCTGTGTTACCTGGCTGTGTTAGCTGGCTGTGTTACCTGGCTGTGTTAGCTGGCTGTGTTACCTGGCTGTGTTAGCTGGCTGTGTTACCTGGCTGTGTTAGCTGGCTGTGTTAGCTGGCTGTGTTACCTGGCTGTGTTAGCTGGCTGTGTTAGCTGGCTGTGTTAGCTGGCTGTGTTACCTGGCCGTGTTACCTGGCAGTGTTACCTAGCTGTGTTTGTATTTTTATTTGTATTTATTAAGGATCCCCATTAGTTCCTGCCAAGGCAGCAGCTACTCTTCCTGGGTTCCAAACACATTAAGGCACTTACGTCACACATAAAACAAAAGATAAAACAGTACATCATATAACATTATTACACCACTACATATCTACAATACAAATGTAGAATACCACCATACAACAATATTACAATGTACGTGTGTGTAGAGTGTGTGTGCTAGCGTGCTTCTGCGTATGCGTGTGTCTGTTCCTGTGTGTGTGTGTGTATCACTTCATAGTCCCCGCTGTTCCATTAAGTGTATTTTTATCTGTTTTTTTTTTCATCTGATTCTACTGCTTGCATCAGTTACCTGATGTGGAATAGAGTTCCATGTAGTCATGGCTCTATCTAGTAATGTGCGCCTCCCATAGTCTGTTCTTGACTTGGGGATTGTGAAGAGACCTCTGGTGGCATGTCTTGTGGGGTATGCATGGGTGTCCGAGCTGTGTGCTAGTAGTTTAAACAGACACCTAGTTGCATTCAGCATGTCAACACTTAATACAAAAACAAGTAGTGATGAAGTCAATCTCTCCTCCACTTTGAGCCATGAGAGATTTACATGCATATTATTAATGTTAGCTCTCTGTGTACATTTAAGGGCCAGCTGTGCTGCCCTGCTCTGAGCCAATTGTAATTTTCCGAGGTCCCTCTTTGTGGCACCTGACCACACGACTGAACAGTAGTCCAGGTGCGACAAAACTAGAGCCTGTAGGGCCTGCCTTGTTGATAGTGCTGTTAAGAAGGCAGAGCAGCGCTTCATTATGGACAAACTTCTCCCCATCTTAGCTACTGTTGTATCAACATGTTTTGACCATGACAGTTTACAATCCAGGGTTACCCCAAGCAGTTTAGTCACCTCAACTTGCTCAATTTCCACATTATTTATTACAAGATTCAGTTGAGGTTCAGGGTTTAGTGAATGATTTGTCCCAAATACAATGCTTTTAGTTTTTTAAATATTTAGGACTAACTTATTCCTTGTCATCCATTCTGAAACTAACTGCAGCTCTTTGTTAAGTGTTGCAGTGATTTCACTCACTATAGTAGCTGTCGTGTATAGTGTTGAGTCATCCGCACACATAGACACACTGGCTTTACTCAAGTGGCATGTCATTAGTAAAGATTGAAAAAAGTAAGGGGCCTAGACAGCTGCCCTGGGAAATTCCTGATTCTACCTGGATTATGTTGGAGAGGCTTCCATTAAATAACTCTTTATCCACAATATGGCAGGGGGTGTAAAGCCATAACACATACGTTTTTCCAGCAACAGACTATGATCGATAATGTCAAAAGCCGCACTGAATTCTAACAAAACAGCTCCCACAATCTTTTTATCATCAATTTCTCTCAGCCAATCATCAGCTATTTGTGTAAGTGCCGTGCTTGTTGAATGTCTTTCCCTATAAGCGTGCCGAACGTCTGCTGTCAATTTGTTAACAGTAAAATAGCATTGTGTCTGGTCAAACACCATTTTTTCCAAAAATGTACTAAGGGTTGGTAATAGGTTGATTGGTCGGTTATTTGAGCCAGTAAAGGGGGCTTTGCTATTCTTGGGTAGCGGAATGACTTTTGCTTCCCTCCAGGCCTGAGGGCACACACTCTGTTAGCTGGATTTGTTGCCTGGCTGTGTTAGCTGGCTGCGTTAGCTTTCTGTATTAGCTTGCTGTGTTACCTAGCTGTGTTAGCTGGCTGTGTTAGCTGGCTGTGTTAGCTGGCTGTGTTAGCTCGCTGTGTTAGCTGGCTGTGTTACCTGGCTGTGTTAGCTGGCTGTGTTACCTTGCTGTGTTAGCTGGCTCATGCCATGCTCTATAATGAATAGTCAGCATTTTCAACGTTATTATGTTCTATGAGAGTGCACCAGTCCCCAGAGTCTCCACAGCACACAATATATGGGTGAGACAGATGGCCAAACTGTATATTCCTGTTTTTACTGTTGGAATATCAAACTATGTAACCATCAATAAATGAGCGCTCATCCAACCAGCTTCCAAAGCAGTATCAGCAGTATCAGAGGACAATAATCCTGTCAGGAAATTATGAATTAAACATTCTCTCTTACCTTCAGAACTACAGAGTACTATTTACAGAGTATAAAGGGAAACGTTGGACCAACTAGTTCTAATAACTCATAATGATCCATAGTGATAATAACCCCAATACCAGACTCAAAACAAGTGGAAGTGATATGCTATCAGACAGTCACACAGGGACAGTCCAGGGGAGGCTGCAGGGACGCTGCAGGGACAGTCCAGGGGAGGCTGCAGGGAGGCTACAGGGACAGTCCAGGGGAGGCTGCAGGGAGGCTACAGGGACAGTCCAGGGGAGGCTGCAGGGACAGTCCAGGGGAGGCTGCAGGGACAGTCCAGGGGAGGCTGCAGGGAGGCTGCAGGGACAGTCAGGGGGAGGCTGCAGGGACAGTCCAGGGGAGGCGGCAGAGAGGCTGCAGGGACATTCCAGGGGAGGCTGCAGGGACAGTCCAGGGAGACTGCAGGGACAGTCTAGGGAGGCTGCAGAGACAGTCCAGGGAGGCTGCAGGGACTTTCCAGGGAGGCTGCACGAACAGTCCAGGGAGGCTGCAGGAACAGTCCAGGGAGGCTGCAGGGACAGTCCAGGGAGGCTGCAGGGACAGTCCAGGGAGGCTGCAGGGACAGTCCAGGGAGTTTGCAGGGACAGTCCAGGGAGGCTGCAGAGACAGTCCAGGGAGGCTACAGGGACAGTCCAGGGAGGCTGCAGGGACAGTCCAGGGAGGCTGCAGAGACAGTCCAGGGAGGCTGCAGGGACAGTCCAGGGGAGACGACAATGAAAGACTCTCCCAAAACAACAGACTCTACCACCCAGGGGCGCAACTTGGTTTTAGAAGCGGGGGGGACATAACTTGATGGGGGGTCTGGGCATCCTCCCATGTTTGGGGGCATCTAAAGCTCCTTTCCTGTTTTTCTACACAATCTAATATGACCCATGACCCTTCTAGCCGTCTCTATTTAGAACAACAACAAAAAAGTAAAAATGCCCACAGTCATCAAGCTAGGTAAGGGATCATTATTAAATATGTTTAAGTGATTGATAAGACAGAACTAGATCAATGATAATTCAATCATCAATATTGTGTTGCATCTTTAACCAATAGCCTAACAAATGAACAACTCTTATAAATAAGTACAAAGACTTTTGATTGTCTTTATTAAGACATCCTCTATATCAAAATTCAGCCAGACCGCCCTGCCAACCCGAGCCGCCTGCATGCCCGACCCCCACCAGTCTAGTCAATAACTCAACTCTCTCCCCAACATAACTTCATTCCCATCTTTTTTTTTATGTCTCAAGGGAAAGGTTTGGAAAACACACATACACCTACACATAAACACACAGAAACAGTACATCCTCCATATAATTCATCCCATAGGCCTAATAGTACAGTAGAGCTCTTTTTACTTGCACACAATATAGCTGGGTCACCCCGTTCTGTCCCTAGTGGTCCACGGCCCTGCAGCGCCCCAACCCAACTCACCCCACTCAGCTTTAGGATCTCAGGGAAACATTCATTATTGGTTTCAGGTGTGTTAGGCCAAGGCCAGAGTGACAACCAACAGTACAGCAGACCCCCAGGGCCAGGACTGAGCAGCCCAGCAGCTAGGGATTGTCTAAATAGGTATCTACCCTGACGTGGGCATGTTTTCAATACAGACTCCTTTTGTCATACGGTATTCCATATAAGCAGTGGCGGCTCCTGAAAAAATTCTCAGGAGGGGCAATTTTTCTGATGATTTAGGTGACCTACACACATTTAAAAAAAGATATGTCCAGCAACAACATGAAGACAGGGGCAGCATATAAGTCAATACCAGAAGCATTTATTGACTGATCTCAAAAGTGTTGGCTTACCAGGGTTGGTGGAGCCCTCAGTTTCATCTTTGCCTCGCAAAGCTAACTCAAACACTCCGCAAAACTTCACACACTGGATTAGCCGGCTGAGGATGTGGCGGTTCTTGCTAATGTCGTAGTAAATATATTTGTTATAGTGAATATGGAATATGATATGTTGAGTAAAATGTTGTGCTAAGATCTATTTAGGTCAGGAGCTGGTTATAAGTTCTGTTCCTATCCAATAACAATGGACAAAAGGGTCCTATCTTGTCAGCCTTGTCAGCAGGTGGCCAAGGACAACACCCACGCCATAGGCCTCTCAGTTCTTCCAACTCACGAGTTCTTGCTCTGAGGACACACACACACACAAACACACACACACACACATCATCACTGTTAAACACACACACACACACACACATCATCACTGTTAAACACACACACACACACACACACACAAAAATCCCCTCTCTTAGGCTGAACATTTGAAGACAGAGAACCCGACTCAGAGCCAATGCAACAGTGACAGTAGCCTGCAGGGGACCTCGCCCAACTCATCAGGACCAATCAGAAGATCAGAACTACTAGATTGAACCTACTTCATTTATTGCATAAAATGTCTGCACACAATGTTTCGGGGCTCTCTTCAGATAATAATAATAATAATAATAATAATAATATGCCATTTAGCAGACGCTTTTATCCAAAGCGACTTACAGTCATGCGTGCATACATTTTTGTGTATGGGTGGTCCCGGGGATCGAACCCACTACCTTGGCGTTACAAGCACCATGCTCTACCAGCTGAGCTACAGAAAGTGGATACTCATGGATGCGCATTGCAATTGTAAAATGTCAACACAATTGGAGACACCACGTCATTTTTGGAGACATGTTATTGACAGTAAACTATTGTAGATGCGACTGCTAACTAACTAAAACATTTTAGCTGGCTAGCTAATCATCTTAGCTAAATGTGGGGCAAACAATTCAGTTATTTACCGTTAATTTGAGGGATTGGGGTGAAAGAAATCGAGTTACATAGTGATACTTTACGATATACTGTATTGACAATATCGCAATATTTTAGCGCTAGTTGGCTGTACCTGCACCAAAACACCATTATTGTTCCTTCATAGCTTGTTCTCAATCTTTTCACATTGGGAGCCAATTTGTTTTCAGCACTTTTATTTCCATGACTGATCAAAACTCGTTCTCATGGCTTTCTGATCCCTCTGCAACAGACATATGGTGCGCAATAAAATCACAGTATCGAATCGCAATACGTATAGAATCATGAGACTCGCAATGCTGATGCATATATCTTATCGTGAGGTTCCTGGCAATTCCCAGCCCAAG
>NC_140013.1:34509789-34562289 GCF_964263955.1 Coregonus lavaretus | reverse complement strand
GCGTGTGTTACTGAGGCAGTGTGTGTTACTGAGACAATGTGTGTTACTGAGGCATTGTGTGTTACTGAGGCAGCATGTGTTACTGAGGCAGTGTGTGTTACCGAGGCAGCATTTGTTACTGAGGCTGTGAGTGTTACAGAGGCAGTGTGTGTTACTGAGAAAATGTGTGTTACTGAGGCATTGTGTGTTACTGAGGCAGCATGTGTTACTGAGGCAGTGTGTGTTATTGAGGCAGTGTGTGTCACTGAGGCAGCATTTGTTACTGAGGCTGTGTGTGTTACAGAGGCAGTGTGTGTTACTGAGACAATGTGTGTTACTGAGGCAGTGTGTGTTACTGAGGCATTGTGTGTTACTGAGGCAGCATGTGTTACTGAGGCAGTGTGTGTTATTGAGACCATGTGTTTTACTGAGGCAGTGTGTTTTACTGAGGCAGCGTGTGTTACTGAGTCAGTGTGTGTTACTGAGGCAGCGTGTGTTACTGAGGCAGTGTTTGTTATTGAGGCAATGTGTGTTACTGAGGCAGTGTGTGTTACTGAGGCAGCGTGTGTTACTGAGGCAGCGTGTGTTACTGAGGCAGTGTGTGTTACTGAGGCAGTGTGTGTTACTGAGGCAGTGTGTGTTACTGAGACAATGTGTGTTACTGATGCATTGTGTGTTGCTGAGGCAGCATGTGTTACTGAGGCAGTGTGTGTTACTGAGGCAGCATTTGTTACTGAGGCTGTGATTGTTACAGAGGCAGTGTGTGTTACTGAGACAATGTGTGTTACTGAGGCAGTGTGTGTTACTGAGGCATTGTGTGTTACTGAGGCAGCATGTGTTACAGAGGCAGCGTGTGTTACTGAGGATGTGTATGTTACTGAGGCTGTGTGTGTTATTGAGGCAATGTGTGTTACTGAGGCAGTGTGTGTTACTGAGGCAGCGTGTGTTACTGAGGCAGTGCGTGTTACTGAAAGCTGTGTGTGTTACTGAGGCATTGTGTGTTACTGAGACAGTGTGTGTTACTGAGGCAGCGTGTGTTACTGAGGCAGTGTGTGTTACTGAGGCAGTGTGTGTTACTGAGGCAGCATTTGTTACTGAGGCTGTGATTGTTACTGAGGCAGTGTGTTTTACTGAGGCAGTGTGTGTTACTGAGACAATGTGTGTTACTGAGGCAGTGTGTGTTACTGAGGCAGTGTGTGTTACTGAGGCAGTGTGTGTTACTGAGGCAGTGTGTGTTACTGAGACAGTGTGTGTTACTGAGGCAGTGTGTGTTACTGAGGCAACGTGTGATACTGAGGCTATGTGTGTTACTGAGGCAATGTGTTTACTGAGGCAGTGTGTGTTACTGAGACAGTGTGTGTTACTGAGGCAGCGTGTGTTACTGAGACAATGTGTGTTACTGAGGAAGTGTGTGTTACTGAGACAATGTGTGTTACTGATGCAGTGTGTGTTACTGAGGCAGTGTGTGTTACTGAGGCAGCGTGTGTTACTGAGGCAGTGTGTGTTACTGAGGCAGCGTGTGTTACTGAGGCAGTGTGTGTTACTGAGGCAGTGAGTGTTACTGAGGCAGCGTGTGTTACTGAGGCAGCGTGTGTTACTGAGGCAATGTGTGTTACTGAGGCAGTGTGTGTTACTGAGGCAGTGTGTGTTACTGAGGCAGCGTGTGTTACTGAGGCAGTGTGTGTTACTGAGGCAGCGTGTGTTACTGAGGCAATGAGTGTTACTAAGGCAGTGTGTGTTACTGAGGCAGCGTGTGTTACTGAGGCAGCGTGTGTTACTGAGGCAGCGTGTGTTACTGAGGCAGTGTGTTACTGAGGCAGTGTGTGTTACTGAGGCAGCGTGTGTTACTGAGGCAGCGTGTGTTACTGAGGCAGTGTGTGTTACTGAGGCAGTGTGTGTTAATGAGGCAGTGTGTGTTACTGAGACAATGTGTGTTACTGAGGCATTGTGTGTTACTGAGGCAGCAATTGTTGCTGAGGGTGTGTGTTTTACTGAGGCAATGTGTGTTACTGAGGCTGTGTTTGTTACTGAGGCAGTGTGTGTTACTGAGGCAGTGTGTGTTACTGAGGCAGCGTGTGTTACTGAGACAGTGTGTGTTACTGAGGCAGTGTGTGTTACTGAGGCAGTGTGTGTTACTGAGGCAGTGTGTGTTACTGAGGCAGTGTGTGTTACTGAGGCAGTGTGTGTTACTGAAGCAGCGTGTGTTACTGAGGCAGCGTGTGTTACTGAGGCAGCGTGTGTTACTGAGGCAGTGTATGTTACTGAGGCAGCTTTTGTTACTGAGGCAGTGTGTGTTACTGAGGCAGCGTGTGTTACTGAGGCAGTGTGTGTTACTGAGGCAGTGTGTGTTACTGAGGCAGCTTTTGTTACTGAGGCAGTGTGTGTTACTGAGGCAGTGTGTGTTACTGAGGCAGCGTGTGTTACTGAGGCAGTGTGTGTTACTGAGGTAGCGTGTGTTACTGAGGCAGTGTGTGTTACTGAGGCAGTGGGTGTTACTGAGGCAGTGTGTGTTACTGAGACAGTGTGTGTTACTGAGGATGTGTGTGTTACTAAGGCAGTGTGTGTTACTGAGGCAGTGTGTGTTACTGAGGCAGTGGGTGTTACTGAGGCAGTGTGTGTTACTGAGACAGTGTGTGTTACTGAGGCTGTGTGTGTTACTAAGGCAGTGTGTGTTACTGAGGCAGTGTGTGTTACTGAGGCAGTGTGTGTTACTGATGCAGTGTGTGTTACTGAGGCAGTGTGTGTTACTGAGGCAGCGTGTGTTACTGAGGCAGTGTGTGTTACTGAGGCAGTGTGTGTTACGAGGCAGCATTTGTTACTGAGGCTGTGTGTGTTACTGAGGCAGTGTGTGTTACTGAGGCAGCATTTGTTACTGAGGCTGTGTGTGTTACTGACACAATGTGTGTTACTGAGGCAGTGTGTGTTACTGAGGCATTGTGTGTTTCTGAGGCAGCATGTGTTACTGAGGCAGTGTGTGTTATTGAGACAATGTGTTTTACTGAGGCAGTGTGTTACTGAGGCAGTGTGTGTTACTGAGGCATTGTGTGTTACTGAGGCAGCATGTGTTACTGAGGCAGTGTGTGTTACTGAGGCAGCATTTGTTACTGAGGCTGTGAGTGTTACAGAGACAGTGTGTGTTACTGAGGCAGCGTGTGTTACTGAGGCTGTGTGTTACTGAGGCAGTGTGTGTTACTGAGGATGTGTGTGTTATTGAGGCAATGTGTGTTACTGAGGCAGTGTGTGTTACTGAGGCAGCGTGTGTTACTGAGGCAGCGTGTGTTACTGAGGCAGTGTGTGTTACTGAGGCAGCGTGTGTTACTGAGGCAGTGTGTGTTACTGAGACAATGTGTGTTACTGAGGCATTGTGTGTTACTGAGGCAGCATGTGTTACTGAGGCAGTGTGTGTTACCGAGGCAGCATTTGTTACTGAGGCTGTGAGTGTTACAGAGGCAGTGTGTGTTACTGAGAAAATGTGTGTTACTGAGGCATTGTGTGTTACTGAGGCAGCATGTGTTACTGAGGCAGTGTGTGTTATTGAGGCAGTGTGTGTCACTGAGGCAGCATTTGTTACTGAGGCTGTGTGTGTTACAGAGGCAGTGTGTGTTACTGAGACAATGTGTGTTACTGAGGCAGTGTGTGTTACTGAGGCATTGTGTGTTACTGAGGCAGCATGTGTTACTGAGGCAGTGTGTGTTATTGAGACCATGTGTTTTACTGAGGCAGTGTGTTTTACTGAGGCAGCGTGTGTTACTGAGTCAGTGTGTGTTACTGAGGCAGCGTGTGTTACTGAGGCAGTGTTTGTTATTGAGGCAATGTGTGTTACTGAGGCAGTGTGTGTTACTGAGGCAGCGTGTGTTACTGAGGCAGCGTGTGTTACTGAGGCAGTGTGTGTTACTGAGGCAGTGTGTGTTACTGAGGCAGTGTGTGTTACTGAGACAATGTGTGTTACTGATGCATTGTGTGTTGCTGAGGCAGCTTTTGTTACTGAGGCAGTGTGTGTTACTGAGGCAGCGTGTGTTACTGAGGCAGTGTGTGTTACTGAGGCAGTGTGTGTTACTGAGGCAGCTTTTGTTACTGAGGCAGTGTGTGTTACTGAGGCAGTGTGTGTTACTGAGTTAGCGTGTGTTACTGAGGCAGTGTGTGTTACTGAGGTAGCGTGTGTTACTGAGGCAGTGTGTGTTACTGAGGCAGTGGGTGTTACTGAGGCAGTGTGTGTTACTGAGACAGTGTGTGTTACTGAGGCTGTGTGTGTTACTAAGGCAGTGTGTGTTACTGAGGCAGTGTGTGTTACTGAGGCAGTGGGTGTTACTGAGGCAGTGTGTGTTACTGAGACAGTGTGTGTTACTGAGGCTGTGTGTGTTACTAAGGCAGTGTGTGTTACTGAGGCAGTGTGTGTTACTGAGGCAGTGTGTGTTACTGATGCAGTGTGTGTTACTGAGGCAGTGTGTGTTACTGAGGCAGCGTGTGTTACTGAGGCAGTGTGTGTTACTGAGGCAGTGTGTGTTACGAGGCAGCATTTGTTACTGAGGCTGTGTGTGTTACTGAGGCAGTGTGTGTTACTGAGGCAGCATTTGTTACTGAGGCTGTGTGTGTTACTGACACAATGTGTGTTACTGAGGCAGTGTGTGTTACTGAGGCATTGTGTGTTTCTGAGGCAGCATGTGTTACTGAGGCAGTGTGTGTTATTGAGACAATGTGTTTTACTGAGGCAGTGTGTTACTGAGGCAGTGTGTGTTACTGAGGCATTGTGTGTTACTGAGGCAGCATGTGTTACTGAGGCAGTGTGTGTTACTGAGGCAGCATTTGTTACTGAGGCTGTGAGTGTTACAGAGACAGTGTGTGTTACTGAGGCAGCGTGTGTTACTGAGGCTGTGTGTTACTGAGGCAGTGTGTGTTACTGAGGATGTGTGTGTTATTGAGGCAATGTGTGTTACTGAGGCAGTGTGTGTTACTGAGGCAGCGTGTGTTACTGAGGCAGCGTGTGTTACTGAGGCAGTGTGTGTTACTGAGGCAGCGTGTGTTACTGAGGCAGTGTGTGTTACTGAGACAATGTGTGTTACTGAGGCATTGTGTGTTACTGAGGCAGCATGTGTTACTGAGGCAGTGTGTGTTACCGAGGCAGCATTTGTTACTGAGGCTGTGAGTGTTACAGAGGCAGTGTGTGTTACTGAGAAAATGTGTGTTACTGAGGCATTGTGTGTTACTGAGGCAGCATGTGTTACTGAGGCAGTGTGTGTTATTGAGGCAGTGTGTGTCACTGAGGCAGCATTTGTTATTGAGGCTGTGTGTGTTACAGAGGCAGTGTGTGTTACTGAGACAATGTGTGTTACTGAGGCAGTGTGTGTTACTGAGGCATTGTGTGTTACTGAGGCAGCATGTGTTACTGAGGCAGTGTGTGTTATTGAGACCATGTGTTTTACTGAGGCAGTGTGTTTTACTGAGGCAGCGTGTGTTACTGAGTCAGTGTGTGTTACTGAGGCAGCGTGTGTTACTGAGGCAGTGTTTGTTATTGAGGCAATGTGTGTTACTGAGGCAGTGTGTGTTACTGAGGCAGCGTGTGTTACTGAGGCAGCGTGTGTTACTGAGGCAGTGTGTGTTACTGAGGCAGTGTGTGTTACTGAGGCAGTGTGTGTTACTGAGACAATGTGTGTTACTGATGCATTGTGTGTTGCTGAGGCAGCATGTGTTACTTTGGCAGTGTGTGTTACTGAGGCAGCATTTGTTACTGAGGCTGTGATTGTTACAGAGGCAGTGTGTGTTACTGAGACAATGTGTGTTACTGAGGCAGTGTGTGTTACTGAGGCATTGTGTGTTACTGAGGCAGCATGTGTTACAGAGGCAGCGTGTGTTACTAAGGATGTGTATGTTACTGAGGCTGTGTGTGTTATTGAGGCAATGTGTGTTACTGAGGCAGTGTGTGTTACTGAGGCAGCGTGTGTTACTGAGGCAGTGCGTGTTACTGAAAGCTGTGTGTGTTACTGAGGCATTGTGTGTTACTGAGACAGTGTGTGTTACTGAGGCAGCGTGTGTTACTGAGGCAGTGTGTGTTACTGAGGCAGTGTGTGTTACTGAGGCAGCGTGTGTTACTGAGGCAGTGTGTTTTACTGAGGCAGTGTGTGTTACTGAGACAATGTGTGTTACTGAGGCAGTGTGTGTTACTGAGGCAGTGTGTGTTACTGAGGCAGTGTGTGTTACTGAGGCAGTGTGTGTTACTGAGACAGTGTGTGTTACTGAGGCAGTGTGTGTTACTGAGGCAACGTGTGATACTGAGGCTATGTGTGTTACTGAGGCAATGTGTGTTACTGAGGCAGTGTGTGTTACTGAGACAGTGTGTGTTACTGAGGCAGCGTGTGTTACTGAGACAATGTGTGTTACTGAGGAAGTGTGTGTTACTGAGACAATGTGTGTTACTGATGCAGTGTGTGTTACTGAGGCAGTGTGTGTTACTGAGGCAGCGTGTGTTACTGAGGCAGCGTGTGTTACTGAGGCAGCGTGTGTTACTGAGGCAGTGTGTGTTACTGAGGCAGTGAGTGTTACTGAGGCAGCGTGTGTTACTGAGGCAGCGTGTGTTACTGAGGCAATGTGTGTTACTGAGGCAGTGTGTGTTACTGAGGCAGTGTGTGTTACTGAGGCAGCGTGTGTTACTGAGGCAGTGTGTGTTACTGAGGCAGCGTGTGTTACTGAGGCAATGAGTGTTACTAAGGCAGTGTGTGTTACTGAGGCAGCGTGTGTTACTGAGGCAGCGTGTGTTACTGAGGCAGCGTGTGTTACTGAGGCAGTGTGTTACTGAGGCAGTGTGTGTTACTGAGGCAGCGTGTGTTACTGAGGCAGCGTGTGTTACTGAGGCAGTGTGTGTTACTGAGGCAGTGTGTGTTACTGAGGCAGTGTGTGTTACTGAGACAATGTGTGTTACTGAGGCATTGTGTGTTACTGAGGCAGCATGTGTTACTGAGGCAGTGTGTGTTATTGAGGCAGTGTGTGTTACTGAGGCATTGTGTGTTACTGAGGCAGCATGTGTTACTGAGGCAGTGTGTGTTTTTGAGGCAGTGTGTGTTATTGAGGCAGCATTTGTTACTGAGGCTGTGTGTGTTGCTGAGGCAGCATGTGTTACTGAGGCAGTGTGTGTTACTGAGGCAGCATTTGTTACTGAGGCTGTGAGTGTTACAGTGGCAGTGTGTGTTACTGAGACAATGTGTGTTACTGAGGCAGTGTGTGTTACTGAGGCATTGTGTGTTACTGAGGCAGCATGTGTTACTGAGGCAGTGTGTGTTATTGAGACAATGTGTTTTACTGAGGCAGTGTGTGTTACTGAGGCAGCTTGTGTTACTGAGTCAGTGTGTGTTACTGAGGCAGCGTGTGTTACTGAGGCAGCGTGTGTTACTGAGATAGTTTGTGTTACTGAGGCAGTGTGTGTTACTGAGGCAGTGTGTGTCACTGAGGCTGTGTGTGTTACTGAGGCTGTGTATGTTATTGAGGCAATGTGTGTTACTGAGGCAGTTTGTGTTACTGAGGCAGCATGTGTTACTGAGGCATTGTGTGTTACTGAGGCAGTGCGTGTTACTGAAAGCTGTGTGTGTTACTGAGGCATTGTGTGTTACTGAGACAGTGTGTGTTACTGAGGCAGTGTGTGTTACTGAGGCAGTGTGTGTTACTGAGGCAGCGTGTGTTTCTGAGACAATGTGTGTTACAGAGGAAGTGTGTGTTACTAAGACAATGTGTGTTACTGAGGCAGTGTGTGTTACTGAGGCAGTGTGTGTTACTGAGGCAGCGTGTGTTACTGAGGCAGTGTGTGTTACTGAGGCAGTGTGTGTTACTGAGGCAGTGTGTGTTACTGAGGCAACGTGTGTTACTGAGGCTGTGTGTGTTACTGAGGCAATGTGTGTTACTGAGGCAGTGTGTGTTACTGTGACAGTGTGTGTTACTGAGGCAGCGTGTGTTTCTGAGACAATGTGTGTTACAGAGGAAGTGTGTGTTACTATAACAATGTGTGTTACTGAGGCAGTGTGTGTTACTGAGGCAGTGTGTGTTACTGAGGCAGTGTGTGTTACTGAGACAATGTGTGTTACTGAGGCAGTGTGTGTTACTGAGGCAGTGTGTGTTACTGAGGCAGTGTGTGTTACTGAGGCAGTGTGTGTTACTGAGACAGTGTGTGTTACTGAGACAGTGTGTGTTACTGAGGCAGCGTGTGTTACTGAGACAATGTGTGTTACTGAGGAAGTGTGTGTTACTGAGACAATGTGTGTTACTGATGCAGTGTGTGTTACTGAGGCAGTGTGTGTTATTGAGGCAGTGTGTGTTACTGAGGCAGCGTGTGTTACTGAGGCAGTGTGTGTTACTGAGGCAGTGAGTGTTACTGAGGCAATGTGTGTTACTGAGGCAGCGTGTGTTACTGAGGCAGTGTGTGTTACTGAGGCAGTGTGTGTTACTGAGGCAGTGTGTGTTACTGAGACAATGTGTGTTACTGAGGCATTGTGTGTTACTGAGGCAGCATGTGTTACTGAGGCAGTGTGTGTTATTGAGGCAGTGTGTGTTACTGAGGCATTGTGTGTTACTGAGGCAGCTTGTGTTACTGAGGCAGCGTGTGTTACTGAGGCAGTGTGTTACTGAGGCAGTGTGTGTTACTGAGGCAGCGTGTGTTACTGAGGCAGCGTGTGTTACTGAGGCAGTGTGTGTTACTGAGGCAGTGTGTGTTACTGAGACAATGTGTGTTACTGAGGAATTGTGTGTTACTGAGGCAGCATGTGTTACTGAGGCAGTGTGTGTTATTGAGGCAGTGTGTGTTACTGAGGCAGCATTTGTTACTGAGGCTGTGTGTGTTGCTGAGGCAGCATGTGTTACTGAGGCAGTGTGTGTTACTGAGGCAGCATTTGTTACTGAGGCTGTGAGTGTTACTGAGACAATGTGTGTTACTGAGGCAGTGTGTGTTACTGAGGCATTGTGTGTTACTGAGGCAGCATGTGTTACTGAGGCAGTGTGTGTTATTGAGACAATGTGTTTTACTGAGGCAGTGTGTGCTACTGAGGCAGCTTGTGTTACTGAGGCAGCGTGTGTTACTGAGACAGTTTGTGTTACTGAGGCAGTGTGTGTTACTGAGGCTGTGTGTGTTACTGAGGCTGTGTGTGTTACTGAGGCTGTGTATGTTATTGAGGCAATGTGTGTTACTGAGGCAGTGTGTGTTAATGAGGCAGCATGTGTTACTGAGGCAGCGTGTGTTACTGAGGCAGTGCGTGTTACTGAAAGCTGTGTGTGTTACTGAGGCATTGTGTGTTACTGAGACAGTGTGTGTTACTGAGGCAGTGTGTGTTACTGAGGCAGTGTGTGTTACTGAGGCAGCGTGTGTTACTGAGGCAGTGTGTGTTACTGAGGCAGTGTGTGTTACTGAGACAATGTGTGTTACTGAGGCAGTGTGTGTTACTGAGGCAGTGTGTGTTAGTGAGGCAGTGTGTGTTACTGAGACAGTGTGTGTTACTGAGGCAGTGTGTGTTACTGAGGCAACGTGTGTTACTGAGGCTGTGTGTGTTACTGAGGCAATGTGTGTTACTGAGGCAGTGTGTGTTACTGCGACAGTGTGTGTTACTGAGGCAGCGTGTGTTTCTGAGACAATGTGTGTTACAGAGGAAGTGTGTGTTACTAAGACAATGTGTGTTACTGAGGCAGTGTGTGTTACTGAGGCAGTGTGTGTTACTGAGGCAGCGTGTGTTACTGAGGCAGTGTGTGTTACTGAGGCAGTGTGTGTTACTGAGGCAGCGTGTGTTACTGAGGCAGCGTTTGTTACTGAGGCATCGTGTGTTACTGAGGCAGCGTGTGTTACTGAGGCAGTGTGTGTTACTGAGGCAGTGTGTGTTACTGAGGCAGTGTGTGTTACTGAGGCAGCGTGTGTTACTGAGGCAGTGTGTTACTGAGGCAGTGTGTTACTGAGGCAGTGTGTGTTGCTGAGGCAGCATGTGTTACTGAGGCAGCGTGTGTTACTGAGGCAGTGTGTGTTACTGAGGCAGTGTGTGTTACTGAGGCAGTGTGTGTTACTGAGGCAGCGTGTGTTACTGAGGCAGCGTGTGTTACTGAGGCAGCGTGTGTTGCTGAGGCAGTGTGTGTTACTGAGGCAGTGTGTGTTACTGAGGCAGTGTGTTACTGAGGCAGTGTGTTGCTGAGGCTGTGTGTGTTACTGAGGCAGTGTGTGTTACTGAGGTTGTGTGTGTTACTGAGGCAGTGTGTGTTACTGAGGCAGTGTTTGTTACTGAGACAATGTGTGTTACTGAGGCAGTGTGTGTGTTCAGTCTCCCTGGATAGGAGTGATGCTGCAGTCTCATCTCAATATCTCTCCCTCTCCCTCTCGATCTCCCTCTCCCTCTGCCTCTCTTTCACCATGAACAAGACAGGGAATAAATGTTCAGTATTAACAGTAACATTAGAATGAGGTTTAATGACCAACACTGACAGATAAAGTTTGAATGTCATTAAACTATCCAACTGCCTAGGATACATCTGTTTATTTCCGACAGGAAGTAGAGAAGAGAGAATGATTCCGATATGCATCTCTGCTCCTATTCCTTTCCAGTTGTTGTCTTAACGTTGATGTCAAGAGTAAATTCATCGTTAGGACCATAATATTCCATCTGATTTGTTTTATTTTTTCTTTCCCTAGCGAGAGAGACACAGAGGTATTGGAGGAAAGTGGTACCACCCGCTCCACAACACAACAGTACAAACTAATATCCTGCTGGTTCCACCTCACATCTGTATCTGAGCGTAAAATAAATATCCGGTGCAAGGAACACATAATGTACAGGAACTGACAGTAACCAGGGTGGGCAGAGAGCACTCCTGGGAGTTATGACAAATATGATATGACAGATGAGATACTATCTATGTCATCTATACTAATTAATCCTAAAACATGATCATTATCCCTCGTTTAATAGACAAAGATTCAGAGTTACTCAAGGGGTACTGTGTTTTGTTTGCTATTAGCAAGACAATTTGAATATGTTTGGATGTGGGGGAGATTACTAATGTATTGCACATAGTGGACCAATCATTTGAGTAATTGAATTACTGTGCTTTGTCAGGTCTTTCACAGGGCAATGGGCATTAGTTTGAAAAGAAACCATCAGTTTAATTATTGGTTTTTATTTCGCAGAGAGAGAAACAATCCTTGTGGGAGGGGACAAAACAACTTATTCTGCACAAAATCAGCAATAAATACATTTAATTAAGCCTGCAGCAATTATTACATGTATTTGATTGGCAACCTCTCATTATAGCCCACTTAAGACAAACCATTTAATTTGAACCTACTGGAAGGATCTCTGTTTCTGTCCACCCCAGCTCTTTCTCATTCCAGTAAGTGATCACAGTATGTGGTCATTCATTTCATCAGACAGACAGCCACACAGGACAGGACTACCACTCTCTCAGGCTGCTGTCTCCTGGTAAAATACAACACTACCTTCTACCTTCTGTAGTGTTAAGGCCCTGGACATGTAACATGTTCACTAACTTAATAAAAGGATGAAGACAGACTGTACCTTATACAGATATGGGATCTTAATTGGACCAGTTTTGTTGCAGGAGTAAAATAATCCTGCAGCAGGAGTTGTAGATTTGTACATTTGAACATCGCAGTAGTAGGACATTTACTCTGTCTGGTGCTTTATTCATTAATTAATTTATTTTGCGTTTGAGCGAGCGAGAAAGAAAGAGAACTGCGGGTTTTCAGAGTCTCATTTGAATTTCCAGCGGCGCAGGAAGATTCTCAGCAACAACAGAGTGATCAAATTAAGATATGACATATGTCCAGCATCATTGACAGCTTATCATCATAGAGGGTTTGAGGGTCATCTGCAGAAATTGGGTCAGTAAGTTACAGACTTAATTTTAACAGACAAAGGAAATGTTGCCCTTTGTTGTCTCATGCAGTGTTGTGTTCCCCAAACAACTGGATAGACAGACAGGACTGTAATCCTATTTGGAGCACCATACCAGACACAAGGGGAAACAGAATGAACCAGAGAGCAGTTCTCCCAGCTCTAAAGTCTTCTTATGAACAAGAGGGCTGGATTACAGTAAGAAGCAGACAATTACACATACTCATCCAACAAACTCTAAACAGAAGACAAACAAAACCAACACAATGCCTCTCAATATGTGGTATATGATAGGGTCCTCTGATTATTACTGCCATAATGCATTCTGGTGTTTACAGACCTTACTAACAAAGAGCCCCTGCTGTGCTTAGTACTCAGAGGCTCACGGCTCCTCATCATTTCATTTAGATACAGCTACAGGCTAATTGTTTGTTTGCTAAATAGTTGGACTGTATGGCTTGGATAGTGGCAGGTTATTAAAGCCAAATGGATGTTTGACATATCGCAAAAGTTTCCAGTAGCTTTTCTGCAGGGTTGGGCTGTATGCTGTAATGGTGTGATAGACGTGTGGGAGTTAGTATGGATGCGTTTGACAAACCGTCTGACTGACTGAAGCCCTTTGAGATAGAGAGAGAATGATAGGCTGCTATGTAGCTATTTCCAAATCCATATTTCTATTTCAAATAATATAGCATATTTACCTGGGCATGGTTTAGTCTGAGGTTAGTCTGAGTTAGACTGAGGTTAGTCAGGTTAGTCTCAGGTTAGTTTGAGGTTAGTCTGAAGTTAGTCTGAAGTTAGTCTGAAGTTATTCTGAAGTTAGGCCATAACTCTTTCCACTCTCACTTGACAGAAGTTTGTACGGGAGCCCAGAGGGCATGTGGCATACTGTATGCACAGTCAATATTTCAAAGATGACTATCAAGAGGACAAAAGAAACACATTGTATCTGTTCTGCCAAGGCATAGGCAGAGCTGTCAGGGTATGACAGAGGGAATAGTTAAGTCCTCCGCCACTTGAGAGCGGAGAGGGGCAAAAGTGCGCTTGTGATCACCCCTGACTCCTGATTAGTGAAGAAGGCTGAGGGACAGCGGCACAGACAGGGGCTCCACTGATCACACAGATGCGTTCTGGGCCGGGAGAATAGACAGATAGGGCATAGTGATTCTATCCATCTCTGGAAAGAGTCTAGTTTGTTTGGTACAAAGACTTTGCCTGAGACCTAGACCTCCAGGAGTCAGCACTGACATTAACATAAACAGATGTAGGATCTTAATTTGAGACAGTTTGCTACAGCAGGAAAATAATCCTGCAGCAACAGGAAATATGAATAATCATGTGGATTATAATTAATGGACTTTTTTGTAGGGGTTGATACATTTTTCATAAGGGAAAATCAAGTCTGAAATTTCAAAGTGGAAATGACAAACTTCAGAAGCCTTTTTAAACCTCAAATATACTACATGTTTTAAATGTCCTGCATTGCAGGAAAGTTTTCCTGCAACAGGGTGATCAAATTAAGATCCTACACCTTTACTGTATATCTCTGTCTTTATACATGAGGCAGCTAGCGCCGGGTCATGGTAAGTGGGATGGACATTCAAGTGTTGAATTCTGAGCAGGTCACAAATGCATGGCTGTGAGATTGCTCCCAGAGTGAGTTTAAAACTCTTATGTATGGAAATAACAGTTACCAAATGTGTTTTCAGTGCATTTCTCAAGTAAACTTCATGTTCTACTGCTAAGCTGGCATCCTGAGCACATACAATACTGCACCCATTCTGCACACATTGACCTATATGTTGATTCTTGTTTTACAGCTTCTCTCTAAACCCCTTACTACTTGGCACAGACTTGATTGATAAGAGAGAGTGTATTGGAAATGCCATGCATCTGGGCCGACCTTTCCAACATTGCAATAACTTTGATTCCTGCTTAAAGTCAGTGAACACAAGAGAGAGGAAGGAATACGATACTTTTGGCCAGAAGAAGTGCAAATGAGGGAGGTGATATTTCTTAAAGCTTTGAACCCAGTCCAATAACATTGGATTTCAGTGACCTTTTCTAGCAGGGGAACTGCTCACTGAGGGGCTCCATGGATTAAGCACAGCATCATTAGAATGACCCACGCTGGCAGATAGACTGCCCACATCGCAATGAAAGCTAAATGCTACAGCACCTTATGGAGTGTGAAAGGTTAACCGAGTAGGGAGGTAAGGAAAAGGAGACGGAAGAATATGGAGTGCAGAAATCGTGTACATTCCACTCACACCGCATCACTCCGACACTACACAGATTACATTTTATGAGAGAGACTCTTAGAGAACATTCACTTTTTTTCAGAATAGAGAACATGATTCAGAACACGCCTTGGCTCCTTCATAAAAGCAATTTGACATTAATAAATGGCCATATTCCATGGCTCCCGTCTCCATCTCCACATGCCAGGTCCAGAGTACCATGCCGTGCGGTCGGTGTCTGAGTCTTGTAGCCTGTTTTCCTTGCCTGGCGCTGGGGGAATAGCCCCTTATGGTGGGCCCATTAGTCAGCGCAGCGGAGCCACCCTGGCAATGTAAATGGCCATGTCAGAGGCCCAATAATTGATATAGATGATTACAGGCCTCTCTCTGGCCCCCAGGAATAAGGACCAGGAATATCCTGCTAATTGTCAGTGAAGGATGCAAACTGGCTGCAGGTCATCATTTTGACCCACTACTCCCAGTGGCCTCTTCTGCTCCAAAACACACTCCTCAGCCCTAGAAACGGAGGTTAATACTGCCACACTAATATTCTTAGAGTGACTCAAACTGGAATGAGAAGGGGGAAAGTATGGTAGATTTAATGTAGAGAGTGAAGACCTCACCAATGTCCTCTGTGCTCTTGGAAGATCATAAATCAAACTTTAAAAGTTACATTTTATTTTTCTATTTTGTTATTAAATAAATAATACAAAAATGTAACTTTATAGATATCAAATGTAAACACAGAGAGAACTAAAAAATACATTTAAAAAAGAAGCAAGGTATTAAAAGTCATAATTTGAAAAATACTACAGTTACAAAAAGATTGTTGTCTGTTTCAGTTGGAGTGGTGGAGTAATAACTCACATGGACTAAGTGAGATGAGACAAGAGCACACCTTCAGAGACACATAATGGAAGTTAATGAAAACCTTGGGCAGTTCAGGTCCTCCTCCGGGCTGTAGGCTGGAACAGGGAACAGGGCTGTGTATGTAATTACTCTCCCTGAGTGGCACTGCTTCAGGTGGCATTACAACAAACTCCATCAGGACAAGGCTACATCAGGACAAGGCTACATCAGGACAAGGCCACATCAGGACAAGGCTCCATCAGGACAAGGCTACATCAGGACAAGGCTGCATCAGGATATTCCTCCATCAGGACGAGGCTACATCAGGACAAGGCTACTTCAGGACAAGACTCCATCAGGACAAGGCTACATCAGGACAAGGCTCCATCAGGACGAGGCTACATCAGGACAAGGCTACATCAGGACAAGGCTCCATCAGGACAAGGCTCCATCAGAACAAGGCTACTTCAGACTAGGCTACATCAGGAAAAGGCTATATCAGGACGAGGCTCCATCAGGACGTTCCATCGGGACAAGGCTCCATCAGGACAAGGCTCCATCAGGACAAGGCTAGGCTACATCAGGCTAGGCTACATCAGGAAAAGGCTACATCAGGACAAGGCTAGGCTGTATCAGGACAAGACTACATCAGGATAAGGCTCCATCAGGACAAGGCTCCATCAGGACAAGTCTATATCAAGCTAGGCTACATCAGGACAAGGCTACATCAGGACAAGGCTACATCAGGACAAAGCTACATCAGGACAAGACTCCATCAGGACAAGGCTACATGAGGACAAGGCTACAACAGGACAAGGCTACATCAGGACAAGGCTCCATCAGGACGAGGCTACATCAGGATAAGGCTCCATCAGGACAAGGCTCCATCAGGACAAGGCTACATCAGGACAAGGCTACATCAGGACAAGGCTACATCAGGACAAGGCTACTTCAGGACAAGACTCCATCAGGACAAGGCTACATCAGGACAAGGCTAGGCTACAACAGGACAAGGCTACATCAGGACAAGGCTCCATCAGGACGAGGCTACATCAGGACAAGGCTACATCAGGACAAGGCTACATCAGGACAAGGCTACATCAGGACAAGGCTCCATCAGGACAAGGCTACTTCAGACTAGGCTACATCAGGAAAAGGCTACATCAGGACGAGGCTCCATCAGGACGTTCCATCGGGACAAGGCTCCATCAGGACAAGGCTCCATCAGGACAAGGCTAGGCTACATCAGGCTAGGCTACATCAGGAAAAGGCTACATCAGGACAAGGCTAGGCTGTATCAGGACAAGACTACATCAGGATAAGGCTCCATCAGGACAAGGCTCCATCAGGACAAGTCTATATCAAGCTAGGCTACATCAGGACAAGGCTACATCAGGACAAGGCTACATCAGGACAAAGCTACATCAGGACAAGACTCCATCAGGACAGGGCTACATGAGGACAAGCCTAGGCTACAACAGGACAAGGCTCCATCAGGACGAGGCTACATCAGGATGAGGTTACATCAGGACAAGGCTACATCAGGCTAGGCTACATCAGGAAAAGGCTCCATCAGGAGAAGGCTACATCAGGACAAGGCTTCATCAGGACAAGGCTACATCAACACAAGGCTAGGCTCCATCAGGACGAGGCTACATCAGGACAAGGCTACTTCAGGACAAGACTCCATCAGGACAAGGCTACATCAGGACAAGGCTCCATCAGGACGAGGCTACATCAGGAAAAGGCTACATCAGGACAAGGCTAGGCTGTATCAGGACAAGACTACATCAGGATAAGGCTCCATCAGGACAAGGCTCCATCAGGACAAGTCTATATCAAGCTAGGCTACATCAGGACAAGGCTACATCAGGACAAGGCTACATCAGGACAAAGCTACATCAGGACAAGACTCCATCAGGACAGGGCTACATGAGGACAAGCCTAGGCTACAACAGGACAAGGCTCCATCAGGACGAGGCTACATCAGGATGAGGTTACATCAGGACAAGGCTCCATCAGGCTAGGCTACATCAGGAAAAGGCTCCATCAGGAGAAGGCTACATCAGGACAAGGCTTCATCAGGACAAGGCTACATCAACACAAGGCTAGGCTCCATCAGGACGAGGCTACATCAGGACAAGGCTACTTCAGGACAAGACTCCATCAGGACAAGGCTACATCAGGACAAGGCTCCATCAGGACGAGGCTACATCAGGACAAGGCTACATCAGGACAAGGCTCCATCAGGACAAGGCTCCATCAGAACAAGGCTACTTCAGACTAGGCTACATCAGGAAAAGGCTATATCAGGACGAGGCTCCATCAGGACGTTCCATCGGGACAAGGCTCCATCAGGACAAGGCTCCATCAGGACAAGGCTAGGCTACATCAGGCTAGGCTACATCAGGAAAAGGCTACATCAGGACAAGGCTAGGCTGTATCAGGACAAGACTACATCAGGATAAGGCTCCATCAGGACAAGGCTCCATCAGGACAAGTCTATATCAAGCTAGGCTACATCAGGACAAGGCTACATCAGGACAAGGCTACATCAGGACAAAGCTACATCAGGACAAGACTCCATCAGGACAAGGCTACATGAGGACAAGGCTACAACAGGACAAGGCTACATCAGGACAAGGCTCCATCAGGACGAGGCTACATCAGGATAAGGCTCCATCAGGACAAGGCTCCATCAGGACAAGGCTACATCAGGACAAGGCTACATCAGGACAAGGCTACATCAGGACAAGGCTACTTCAGGACAAGACTCCATCAGGACAAGGCTACATCAGGACAAGGCTAGGCTACAACAGGACAAGGCTACATCAGGACAAGGCTCCATCAGGACGAGGCTACATCAGGACAAGGCTACATCAGGACAAGGCTACATCAGGACAAGGCTACATCAGGACAAGGCTCCATCAGGACAAGGCTACTTCAGACTAGGCTACATCAGGAAAAGGCTACATCAGGACGAGGCTCCATCAGGACGTTCCATCGGGACAAGGCTCCATCAGGACAAGGCTCCATCAGGACAAGGCTAGGCTACATCAGGCTAGGCTACATCAGGAAAAGGCTACATCAGGACAAGGCTAGGCTGTATCAGGACAAGACTACATCAGGATAAGGCTCCATCAGGACAAGGCTCCATCAGGACAAGTCTATATCAAGCTAGGCTACATCAGGACAAGGCTACATCAGGACAAGGCTACATCAGGACAAAGCTACATCAGGACAAGACTCCATCAGGACAGGGCTACATGAGGACAAGCCTAGGCTACAACAGGACAAGGCTCCATCAGGACGAGGCTACATCAGGATGAGGTTACATCAGGACAAGGCTACATCAGGAAAAGGCTACATCAGGACAAGGCAAGGCTACATCAGGCTAGGCTACATCAGGAAAAGGCTCCATCAGGAGAAGGCTACATCAGGACAAGGCTTCATCAGGACAAGGCTACATCAACACAAGGCTAGGCTCCATCAGGACAAGGCTCCATCAGGACAAGGCTACATCAGGACAAGGCTCCATCAGGACAAGGCTACATCAGGACAAGGCTCCGTCAGGACAAGGTTACATCAGGACAAGGCTCCATCAGGACAAGGCTAGGATACATCAGGACAAGGCTACATCAGGATAGGGCTAAGCTACATCAGGACAAGGCTACATCAGGATAAGGCTCCATCAGGACAAAGCTCCAACAGGACAAGGCTACATCAGGCTAGGCTACATCAGGACAAGGCTACATCAGGACATCAGCACAAGGCTACATCAGGACAAGGCTACATTGTGTTCACACAGACACCAACACTTCCTGCTGAACTATTCAATGCAGTCCAAACACAAGGCTAGGCTGAACTTTTGGTTACATTCTCTGGCCCCAGTGCAATCATTGGTGCAACTTTTTGAAGAATAAAAAAACTATAGAGCGTAATGATGTACTGAAGGCTCCAGTCAGACGTGTTATTTCTCAGCATGACAGTCAAGAAGACACTCAGTTTTCATTTTGAAGAATAATACAAAGCGAGAGCAGAGTTTCTGCTAGCTGCACCATGAATCTGAAATCCACACGTCGTGTTATGCAACATACACTCTTATCATCAGCTCTCATGTTCCTCCTATTGGTGAGATTCTTGTGTGGATGTTGTCTGGCGGGTTGGATCTGCATCCGCAGCATCACATAGCAGAAGATAAAGAGAAATGGGCTTTGTTTGTGCTGTATGCTATTGATTAGAAAACCCTTTGATTAATCAATGAACTTGTACATGCTAATTGTTGCACTGAACATCTGTGGGAAATATTATGTCCACAAAACGTTGCAGATGGATGAGTGGTTTGGTTTTTAATTAATGACAGTAGGAAAATATAATAATTACTAATCATCAAAGAATGAAACACTTTTATTAAAACAGCTCTCATTAAATTGGGGTTGTATGAGAGTACCATTGAAAGATTACACTTCAAACATGTTATTACAGAAATGCCTGAGTTCAATATTTTTCCCCAGGCCTTGAATGAAAAAGCATGGAAAATTTGTGACCTGACATTATGTCAGTTTTCTTGAGAAAACAAGTACTTTTTAAAAGTCATGCATTACTTATCTGGCCATTGTTCATCAGTGAGCTCTGCCAAAAGGGAACATTAAATGTGACTTCCAGAAAAAGAACAAATTAATGCAAAGAGGAAAATGTAGAAAGACCAAAGGATTCAATTTCAAGACACATTTTTCACACTATAATTGTACTGTTCAGCACTAAATCCAGTACATTTCATGAGCCTTTAAGTAGACTTGGTTATATTGCTATTTTATGAAGCATAAAAATGGGGCAGTTTATCTAAATGATGTGCATTTCATCTCTTCTAATTGTACCAGGCTCTGGGAACTTTTTAAAGCCAGTGATCCTGGACACCACTGATATATTGAGGACAAGGGAAGATAAAGCACAGTAATGCAGGATTATGTAGAGTGATCGTAAGACTCTTGTAAGCGTGTGTGAATGGGACGGACAGCTTGTGCTCACTGGCTACAACCTGCATTATAGACTTTCAGTTTTGCCTTCCAATCCCAACTCAGTGAATTAAAGATTATTTCCCCTCCAAAAGTCCATAAAAAAATAGTGGATGTCGAGATAACATGAGAGGGAAGAGAGGAGAGAGGAGAGGATAGGCGAGAGGAGGAGAAGAGAGAGGTGATAGGATAGGAGAGAGGAGAGGTGAAAGGATAGGAAAGAGGTGAGAGGTGAGAGGGGAGAATAGAGGAGAGGAGAGGTTAGAGGGTAGGAGAGAGGAGTGAAGAGAGGAGAGAGGAGAGGAGAGAGGTGAGAGGGTAGGAGAGAGGAGAGGAGAGGTTAGAGGGTAGGAGAGAGGAGTGAAGAGAGGAGAGAGGAGAGGAGAGAGGTGAGAGGGTAGGAGAGAGGAGAGGAGAGGTTAGAGGGTAGGAGAGAGGAGTGAAGAGAGGAGAGAGGAGAGGAGAGAGGTGAGAGGGTAGGAGAGAGGAGAGGAGAGGGGTGAGAGGTGAGAGGAGAAGAGAGGAGAGGAGAGAGGTGAGAGGGTAGGAGAGAGGATATGAGAGAGGTGAGAGGGTAGGAGAGAGGAGAGGAGAGAGGTAAGAGGGTAGGAGTGAGGTGAGAGGAGAAGAGAGGAGAGGAGAGAGGTGAGAGGATAGGAGAGAGGAGAGGAGAGAGGTGAGAGGTAGGAGAGAGGAGAGGAGAGAGGTGAGAGGTAGGAGAGAGGAGAAGAGAGGAGAGGAGAGAGGTAAGAGGGTAGGAGTGACGTGAGAGGAGAAGAGAGGAGAGGAGAGAGGTGAGAGGATAGGAGAGAGGAGAGGAGAGAGGTGAGAGGTAGGAGAGAGGAGAAGAGAGGTGAGAGGTGAGAGGTGAGAGGAGAGAGGAGAGAGGAGAGGACAGAGGTGAGAGGGTAGGAGAGAGGAGAGGAGAGGAGAGAGGTGAGAGTGTAGGAGAGAGGAGAAGAGAGGAGTGGAGAGAGGTGAGAGGGTAGGAGAGAGGAGAAGAGAGGAGAGGAGAGGTGAGAGGTGAGAGGAGAAGAGAGGAGAGGTGAGAGGGTAGTGGAGCTGGCTGACTTGATCTTTTCAGGTATGTGTGTGGCGATCCTGCCACATGACCCCAGACTGAGAGGGCTCAGAGACAGGTATTTGTTACCGTGGATACATGCGCCTCATGTCTCATACCTTATTCCATGGTTTGCTTTGTCTATGTACGTTTCAGACAGTATTGTTATGGTGAAACACGTCTTTCCATCCCAGTATTTTAAGTGTCAATAGAATGCGTGTAGGAGCAGCAGTCCACAGTCCTCTATCTAGGCTCTGAGAATAGCTTGATCACTGGATGATATTATAATGCCAAGTCTTCCATGCTCTGTGGTTTTAGTACATTTTAAAAGACAAAGCATTATTAATTGATGATCCTCAGTTAGCTGGCACTAACCTCCATCAGGGCCTCAGTCTGTTAAACAGCCAATGAATGGCCTATCAGAGTATAATCACTGCTGTGAGACAGCCTGTATCACTGTGCCTGTTCCTCTCTGAGCTGGGCTGGGATTGGCCGCCTCAGTCTGCTGCATCCATACTGTCTGTCTCAGTCATTCCATCACTGAGGGAGGAGAGGCCTGGGGATGAAAGTGACTAAATGAAGTTCCTCTCCATCACTCTATAGCAGTGAAATTAGTCCTGTCACACGGCTTCTTTATTTGGCGTACTGTCACACGGCGTCTTCAGAAACACAGATGACAAAGCTATCAATAATTGTCACTTTTAGCAATAGGGTTGGAGCCTATGTGCACATTTTATGTACAGTGGTGTGTATTCATGGATGCCAAGGGAAGCCAGGCTTCCCAAATAAATTATTTATTTTTAGTCTCTGTGTTTCAGAATTTTCCTTCAATTCGCAAGAGGCTGAATGTATCTCACAGGAAAAACCATCAGAGCGAGCGAAACAGCGCCCCTCTGTCTCTATACGTGTAGGCCATCTATCTGACGCTGTCTGATCCAAACGAGTATGACATTGTTGCCGACCGTAGCATTGACGGCAAGGGAAGCCTGCGAGCATCTGGCCTCCCTTGACAAAAAAAAGTACAGTATAACAAATGTGCGAATCAGCGTTGATCTAAACTGAGCGAGCTCAACTGTGAATGGACCTGGTACACCAAAATAAAGCATCAAGGGAAGCCAGCTTGGATTTGGCGTCACTCCTATCAGCCAGCTAGCTAAAATTGTCCCTTTACTAAATTAGCCATTGAAGGAGATAGGGATTTGCGCTTGTGGTTTTACGTCATTCTCCGTACTGGCCAACAATTATAACGGCGATTCTGATCCAACCATTAATTCATACATTGTTGTGCCCCTGGCCTGAGAAGATGGAAGTTCAATATGTAGTTGATGTAGACAGTTCATGTTAATTAGCTAACGTTGCCCATGAATGGAAGTTAGGCTAGCGAGCAAACATTTTAGCCAGGTAGCCTAGGACAACAAAAAATAAAAATGTGTACTGTATGACAGAGTCATAGACCTTTTCATCAACATGAAAGAGAGGAGGATGGCATTGGCGTTTCTCTACAAGTACGGTGAGTCAACATGTTTTTCTACTTGCACGAACGCGCACGCACACACACACACACACACACTCACACAGAAATCAGAACCATGGACAGCCACATCATATTTAACTTATATTGATTGGACTAAATTGTTTTTGGTATATTTTAGTTGTCACTGTATTAGACTAAGCATAGGTGATTAGATTATGTTGAAATGTTGAAGTTGAAATGGTGCTGGAATAGTGGAGGCAGCTCCTGTTTTCTTTGCGACTTGCAGTAACTCTCCGTGATTCTAAATCAATAGTTGTTTAGTGGTCCGAAAATGTCAGAAACATTCACTTGCTTGACCATGCTGTAGGTCATGTAACTGTCTGTTACTGTACATGCAATATGCTTTGTGGACTTCACTGGACAGAGGTTGCTATCCGGTTTTGTGATGAAATGAAGGTGTGGTTGAATTTATTCTGCCACTGCGTCTTCTTACCTTAGGCCTATATATCACGGTGTCAAGGCATGTGAACTAACAGGTTATAGAGTGGCGCAGTGGTCTACTCCTGAGTGGCGCAGTGGTCTAAGGCACTGCATCGCAGTGCTAACTGTGCCACTAGAGATCCTGGTTCGAATCCAGGCTCTGTCGCAGCCGGCCGCGACCGGGAGACTCATGGGCGGCGCACAATTCGTCCAGTGTAGGGAAGGGAATGGCCGGCAGGGATGTAGCTCAGTTGATAGAGCATGGCGTTTGCAACGCCAGGGTTGTGGGTTCGATTCCCACGGGGGGCCAGTATGAAAAAATAAATAATAATAATAATAAAAATAAAAATTATATATATATATAAAAAAATAAATGTATTCACTAACTGTAAGTCGCTCTGGATAAGAGCGTCTGCTAAATGACTAAAATGTAAATGTAAATGTAGAGCAAACCAGGAAAACTGGCTTCCCCAGTGATTTCACCCACGCACCGCTACTATTTATACATATACAGTGGGGAAAAAAGTCTTTAGTCAGCCACCAATTGTGCAAGTTCTCCCACTTAAAAAGATGAGAGAGGCCTGTAATTCTCATCATAGGTACATGTCAACTATGACAGACAAATGGAGAAAAAAAATCCAGAAAATCACATGGTAGGATTTTTAATGAATTTCTTTGCAAATTATGGTGGAAAATAAGTATTTGGTCACCTACAAACAAGCAAGATTTCTGGCTCTCACAGACCTGTAACTTCTTCTTTAAGAGGCTCCTCTGTCCTCCACTCGTTACCTGTATTAATGGCACCTGTTTGAACTTGTTATCAGTATAAAAGACACCTGTCCACAACCTCAAACAGTCACACTCCAAACTCCACTATGGCCAAGACCAAAGAGCTGTCAAAGGACACCAGAAACAAAATTGTAGACCTGCACCAGGCTGGGAAGACTGAATCTGCAATAGGTAAGCAGCTTGGTTTGAAGAAATCAACTGTGGGAGCAATTATTAGGAAATGGAAGACATACAAGACCACTGATAATCTCCCTCGATCTGGGGCTCCACGCAAGATCTCACCCCGTGGGGTCAAAATGATCACAAGAACGGTAAGCAAAAATCCCAGAACCACACGGGGGGATCTAGTGAATGACCTGCAGAGAGCTGGGACCAAAGTAACAAAGCCTACCATCAGTAACACACTAGACATGTCCCCCTGGCCCGTCTGAAGTTTGCTAGAGTGCATTTGGATGATCCAGAAGAGGATTGGGAGAATGTCATATGGTCAGATGAAACCAAAATAGAACTTTTTGGTAAAAACTCAACTCGTCGTGTTTGGAGGACAAAGAATGCTGAGTTGCATCCAAAGAACACCATACCTACTGTGAAGCATGGGGGTGGAAACATCATGCTTTGGGGCTGTTTTTCTGCAAAGGGACCAGGACGACTGATCCGTGTAAAGGAAAGAATGAATGGGGCCATGTATCGTGAGATCTTGAGTGAAAACCTCCTTCCATCAGCAAGGGCATTGAAGATGAAACGTGGCTGGGTCTTTCAGGATGACAATGATCCCAAACACACCGCCCGGGCAACGAAGGAGTGGCTTCGTAAGAAGCATTTCAAGGTCCTGGAGTGGCCTAGCCAGTCTCCAGATCTCAACCCCATAGAAAATCTTTGGAGGGTGTTGAAAGTCCGTGTTGCCCAGCGACAGCCCCAAAACATCACTGCTCTAGAGGAGATCTGCATGGAGGAATGGGCCAAAATACCAGCAACAGTGTGTGAAAACCTTGTGAAGACTTACAGAAAATGTTTGACCTGTGTCATTGCCAACAAAGGGTATATAACAAAGTATTGAGAAACTTTTGTTATTGACCAAATACTTATTTTCCACCATAATTTGCAAATAAATTCATTAAAAATCCTACAATGTTATTTTCTGGATTTTATTTTCTCATTTTGTCTGTCATAGTTGACGTGTACCTATGATGAAAATTACAGGCCTCTCTCATCTTTTTAAGTGGGAGAACTTGCACAATTGGTGGCTGACTAAATACTTTTTTCCCCCACTGTATTATGTATGATGTAGCAGAATATAAGACAATATACATAATCATGTTTCAAGTGATATTGTGATCTGCAATAATACGTTTTTGCTGACTCAGCTGAATCATGGACATTCAGTTGAAGTCGGAAGTTTACATACACCTTAGCCAAATACATTTAAACTCAGTTTTTCACAATTCCTGACATTTAATCCTAGTAGAAATTCCTTTTCTTAGGTCAGTTAGGATCACCACTTTATTTTAAGAATGTGAAATGTCAGAATAATAGTAGAGAGAATGATTTATTTAAGCTTTTATTTATTTCATCACATTCCCAGTGGGTCAGAATTTTACATGTACTCAATTAGTATTTGGTAGCATTGCCTTTACATTGTTTAACTTGGGTCAAACGTTTCGGGTAGCCTTCCACAAGCTTCCCACAATAAGTTGGGTGAATTTTGACCCATTCCTCCTGACAGAACTGGTCTAGGTTTGTAGGTCTCCTTGCTCACACACGCTTTTTCAGTTCTGCCCACAAATGTTCTAGAGGATTGAGGTCAGGGCTTTGTGTTGGCCACTCCAATACCTTGACTTTGTTGTCCTTAAGCCATTTTGCCACAACTTTGGAAGTATGCTTGGGGTCATTGTCCATTTGGAAGACTCATTTGCGACCAAGCTTTAATTTCCTGACTGATGTCTTGAGATGTTGCTTCAATATATCCACCTAATATTCCTTCCTCATGATGCAATCTATTTTGTTAAGTGCACCAGTCCCTCCTGCAGCAAAGCACCCCCACAGCATGATGCTGCCACCACCGTGCTTCACGGTTGGGATGGTGTTCTTTGGCTTGCAAGCAACCCCCTTTTTCCTCCAAACATTACGATGGTCATTATGGCCAAACAGTTCTATTTTTGTTTAATCAGACCAGAGGACATTTCTCCAAAAAGTACAATCTTTGTCCCCATGTGCAGTTGCAAACCATAGTCTGGCTTTGCTATGGTGGTTTTGGAGCAGTGGCTTCTTCCTTGCTGAGCGGCCTTTCAGGTTATGTCGATATAGGACTAGTTTTACTGTGGATATAGATACTTTTGTACCTGTTTCCTCCAGCATCTTCACAAGGTCCTTTGCTGTTGTTCTGGGATTGATTTGCACTTTTCGCACCAAAGTACGTTCATCTCTAGGAGACAGAACACGTCTCCTTCCTGAGCGGTATGACGGCTGCGTGGTCCCATGGTGTTTATACTTGCGTACTATTGTTTGTACAGATGAACATGGTACCTTCAGGCGTTTGGAAATTGCTCCCAAGGATGAACCAGACTTGTGGAGGTCTACAATCTTTTTTTCTGAGGTCTTGGCTGATTTATTTTGATTTTCCCATGATGTCAAGCAAAGAGGCACTGAGTTTGAAGGTAGGCCTTGAAATACATCCACAGGTACACCTCCAATTGACTCAAATGATGTCAATTAGCCTATCAGAAGCTTCTAAAGCCATGACATCATTTTCTGGAATTTTCCAAGCTGTTTAAAGGCACAGTCAACTTAGTGTATGTCAACTTCTGACCCACTGGAATTGTGATACAGTGAATTATAAGTGAAATAATCTGTCTGCAAACAATTATTGGAAAAATTACTTGTGTCATGCACAAAGTAGATGTCCTAACCGACTTGCCAAAACTATAGTTTGTTAACAAGAAATTTGTGGAGTGGTTGAAAAACGAGTTTTAATGACTCCAACCTTAGTGTATGTAAACTTCCGACTTCAACTGTAAGTGATTCATAAAAGACGACACTAACTTCCCTCAAGTTCACTGTACTATAGATTAAGAAGCACAATAGAACCTTCTTGCCAACATTAGTTTCCCAATCCTGTTTGGAACACAACAAACCTATCCCTTCCATATGCCACTGGTGTCCAATGGTTGGTAATTACAGTGGATATCCTTTCCACAGCCTTTTGACGCCAGCTGGCCGGTAGAAAGCAAACCCTGTTTCCATCACATAAAAGAGCTTATCAGGAAACTGTCAATGAGATGAAGCCATTTCTGACATCACCACTGACACGCAAACAAGATGACCTGGCTACTGATGCTGCAGCTGCTTCTCTCGCCGCTGATGATGATGATCAACAGCCTGGTAAACAGGGTACAACTCAATACTTGTGGACACAAGTGGATTTTTCACCCGTGGTGTTTACTAAGTTGTGTCTGACCGCTGTTTGTCTAGCAAACATCGGGCAAACTGAGGAGGTGAGACGCTGCTGAAAAAGAAAGGACACAATTAGCTGTGCGATCAATTTGACACGTTGAGGGGCTAAAAATCAATGGTCTGACTATGCATGTATACATGTGGATATTCCACATTATACTTTACTATTTTCCAAAGAAATAGATTTAATTAGGACCCTGACACACACACAACTAAAAATAAGCTTCAAAAGCAGCTTTCATTATTTTCTTAAATTAGGAGAATATGTGATAAACTTCATACAAAAATACAGATGGTTGGTTGATATTGATATATCACACAGTGTTTTGTCTTTGAGTGACAGAGGGTTGGTTCATACTGATATATCACACAGTGTTTTGTCTTTGAGTGACAGAGGGTTGGTTCATACTGATATATAAGTCAGTGTTTTGTCTTTGAGTGACAGAGGGTTGGTTCATACTGATATATCACACAGTGTTTTGTCTTTGAGTGACAGAGAGTTGGTTCATACTGATATATCACACAGTGTTTTGTCTTTGAGTGACAGAGAGTTGGTTCATACTGATATATAAGTCAGTGTTTTGTCTTTGAGTGACATATGGGATTCTAATTCAATACAGAAAACCCAGCATGTCTTGGCCCTCACACTTGATGTTAGGAAAGAGTCTAGCATACAAGCAAAGAAAAGGAACCAGAGATTCAATATTCATGACATTTCAGGGGCCATGTCACTTATTCTCTTCACACAGGTCAAAAGATTAAGACCGTCTCTTTGTTCTCTGTCTAGGATTCAACATCTTTGTTCTCTGTCTAGGATTCAACGTCTTTGTTCTCTGTCTAGGATTCAACATCTTTGTTCTCTGTCTAGGATTCAACATCTTTGTTCTCTGTCTAGGATTCAACATCTTTGTTCTCTGTCTAGGATTCAACATCTTTGTTCTCTGTCTAGGATTCAACGTCTTTGTTCTCTGTCTAGGATTCAACATCTTTGTTCTCTGTCTAGGATTCAACATCTTTGTTCTCTGTCTAGGATTCAACATCTTTGTTCTCTGTCTAGGATTCAACATCTTTGTTCTCTGTCTAGGATTCAACATCTTTGTTCTCTGTCTAGGATTCAACATCTTTGTTCTCTTCTACGATTCACAATGGTCCTCTAAAAACACTCCACACCGCTGCTTCTAACCCCTACAATAACTAGCACTATCATCACCACTTGCGTTTTCCATGAATATTACTGTACATTGGGAGGTGATTCAAATTCTGCTAGTTTCATAAAATGTGCCTGTATACAGGGAAGCGTACAGACCCTACACTGTAGAACTTGTCAATTAATTTGCTTCGTATGTGTCCTGTTCCTCTTATTGATAATGACTGGTATAGAGACTGGTGATGTCCAGAACATACTGTATGGAACATGTAATACTACTAGATCAAATCCTTTGGGAACAGCAGTAAGAAAATGCCAGATTATATAATTTGTTGAAAGAACAGTGTTTTTTCTCCCTGCATAGCAGGTACTGTTTGTCCCCTTTATTGAAGATGCTTGTGATTTTCTCATGATAATGGTCCATGTTCTTTTTTCTCTTGATGATAAGTAGCCAGCAGAGCTCTTAGTAATCAACATTTTACATTTACATTTTAGTCATTTAGCAGACGCTCTTAACCAGAGCGACTTACAGGAGCAATTAGGGTTAAGTGCCTTGCTCAAGGGCACATTAACGTCATTTAGCAGACGCTCTTAGCCAGAGCGACTCACAAATTGGTGCGTTCACCCTATAGCCAGTGGGATAACCACTTTACAATTTGGGGGGGGGGGGGGGGGGGGGGGGTTAGAAGGAATGCTTTATCCTATCCCAGGTATTCCTTAAAGAGGTGGGGTTTCAAATGTCTCCGGAAGGTGGTGAGTGACTCCGCTGTCCTGGCGTCGTGAGGGAGCTTGTTCCACCATTGGGGTGCCAGAGCAGCGAACAGTTTTGACTGGGCTGAGCGGGAGCTATGCTTCCGCAGAGGAAGGGGAGCCAGCAGGCCAGAGGTGGATGAACGCAATGTCCTCGTTTGGGTGTAGGGACTGATCAGAGCCTGAAGGTACAGAGGTGCCGTTCCCCTCACTGCTCCATAGGCAAGCACCATGGTCTTGTAGCGGATGCGAGCTTCAACTGGAAGCCAGTGGAGTGTGCGGAGGAGGGGGGTGACGTGAGAGAACTTGGGAAGGTTGAACACCAGACGGGCTGCGGCATTCTGGATGAGTTGTAGGGGTTTAATGGCACAGGCAGGGAGCCCAGCCAACAGCGAGTTGCAGTAGTCCAGACGGGAGATGACAAGTGCCTGGACCAGGACCTGCGCCGCTTCCTGTGTAAGGCAGGGTCGCACTCTCCGAATGTTGTAGAGCATGAACCTGCAGGAGCGGGTCACCGCCTTGATGTTGGCGGAGAACGACAGGGTGTTGTCCAGGGTCACGCCTAGGCTCTTCGCACTCTGGGAGGAGGACACAGCACAATCAACACCTCAGCTAGAGTGTAAGAAGCTATACTGTAGAGCTGACCTGCTACAAACCTCCACTCTACACTACACTAAGCTATGTTTGGGAAAATTACATTCTACATTACATTTGATAAGAGCACTATCAAAAGATGAACAACAAAATGTAAAATACAGCTGCATGGCATAGATTGAGCTGTTGCTGAATAAAGAACAGGTAAATAATAGATAATTATTGAACATGCCGTAAATATAAAGTGCCTTGATCCTCCTTGTTTTCTTATGGTAAATAATGTAGTCTACAATAGTAGAACCTGGCCTAGCAGACTGTGATTTATATCATTTTGCTTGTAAAAGCAATTCAATTGCTCCCCTGGTAACTCGCAGGCCAGAGTGGATACTCTATTAAAACAGTTTTATTTACATTATATAACCTTAACCAGGGGACATCAAGAGGTCTTTCCACCTTGTTCCATCAAGAGATCTTTCCACCATGTTCCATCAAGAGGTCTTTCCACCTTGTTCCATCAAGAGGTCTTTCCACCATGTTCCATCAAGAGGTCTTTCCACCATGTTCCATCAAGAGGTCTTTCCACCTTATTCCATCAAGAGGTCTTTCCACCATGTTCCATCAAGAGGTCTTTCCACCTTGTTCCATCAAGAGGTCTTTCCACCTTGTTCCATCAAGAGGTCTTTCCACCATGTTCCATCAAGAGGTCTTTCCACCTTGTTCCATCAAGAGGTCTTTCCACCTTGTTCCATCAAGAGGTCTTTCCACCTTGTTCCATCAAGAGGTCTTTCCACCTTGTTCCATCAAGAGGTCTTTCCACCTTGTTCCATCAAGAGGTATTTTCACCATGTTCCATCAAGTGGTCTTTCCACCATGTTCCATCAAGAGGTCTTTCCACCTTGTTCCATCAAGAGGTCTTTCCACCATGTTCCATCAAGAGGTCTTTCCACCTTGTTCCATCAAGAGGTCTTTCCACCTTGTTCCATCAAGAGGTCTTTCCACCTTGTTCCATCAAGAGGTATTTTCACCATGTTCCATCAAGTGGTCTTTCCACCATGTTCCATCAAGATATCTTTCCACCATGATCCATCAAAATAGCTCTTTCCACCATGATCCATCAAAAGAGCTCTTTCCACCATGTTCCATCAAGAGGTATTTCCACCATGATCCATCAAGAGGTCTTTCCACCATGTTCCATCAAGAGGTCTTTCCACCATGTTCCATCAAGAGGTCTTTCCACCTTGTTCCATCAAGAGATCTTTCCACCATGTTCCATCAAGAGGTCTTTCCACCTTGTTCCATCAAGAGGTCTTTCCACCTTGTTCCATCAAGTGGTCTTTCCACCATGTTCCATCAAGAGGTCTTTCCACCTTGTTCCATCAAGAGGTCTTTCCACCTTGTTCCATCAAGAGGTCTTTCCACCTTGTTCCATCAAGAGGTATTTTCACCATGTTCCATCAAGTGGTCTTTCCACCATGTTCCATCAAGATATATTTCCACCATGATCCATCAAAATAGCTCTTTCCACCATGATCCATCAAAAGAGCTCTTTCCACCATGTTCCATCAAGAGGTCTTTCCACCATGATCCATCAAAATAGCTCTTTCCACCATGATCCATCAAAAGAGCTCTTTCCACCATGTTCCATCAAGAGGTCTTTCCACCATGTTCCATCAAGAGATCTTTCCACCATGTTCCATCAAGAGGTCTTTCCACCATGTTCCATCAAGAGATCTTTCCACCATGTTCCATCAAGAGGTCTTTCCACCATGTTCCATCAAGTGGTCTTTCCACCATGTTCCATCAAGAGGTCTTTCCACCATGTTCCATAAAGAGATCTTTTCACCATGTTCCCTGCCCCAAAATAATACATTATATTAGTTACACACAACTTATATTTTTAGTTTAGCTTATGGAGGAGCATGAGGATTGAATAATGTTCTATCCTTGAGAAGTATTTACTTATTTCAAGGTGTCTTCAGTCTCTCCGGTAACCAATTATACATCAACTGTACATGCATTTCCAATATCTATTTCACCATATGTGACCGACCGGCTCGATTCAGTCTTATGTAGAGACTCAGAGCTAGAAAATGGTAATAATAATAAATAAATAATAATAATAATAATAATAATATGCCATTTAGCAGACGCTTTTATCCAAAGCGACTTACAGTCATGCGTGCATACATTTTTGTGTATGGGTGGTCCCGGGGATCGAACCCACTACCTTGGCGTTTCAAGCGCCGTGCTCTACCAGCTGAGCTACAGAGGACCAGGTATATCATACACTCCAGTTGAGGGACAATGGGAAATAATTCTGCTTTGAAAGTGGATAAACTTGTAACCTCATTTTTGAGAAAATGGCCCTTGAATGATTTGGTACCTACTGGAGAGCTCTTTTTAGTCTACACCCGTTCAGCATCGTTCACACCCTTTTAAGCTTTAGCCCAACCCATCTCTTTAAGGATTCACATGGGAGGCTATGTACTAAACAACCAAAGATTTCTAGACTAAAGGCTGGCTTATACTACGGGTGTTCGTACATTTAATCTGGAGTGCCAGAGTGTGCTCTGGGCGTTCGTAAACTCAGAGCGTTGTCAGATTGGTCGTTGGTAAATTCAGAGCGTTTCGCTCTCAGAGCGTTCAGAGCGCACATTGGCCGAAAAGTAGGGTTGATCCGAGCGTTCTGACCTAACAACAGCAGTCAAGACCCCAAGCTAACTGGCTAACGTTGGCTAACTTGCTTGTTACTTCCAGACACAAATGAGAGTACAGCTCACTCTGACCATTTTACTCGCCCTAGCAGAGCTGGTTAGGCTGTTTTTATGTTATCCAGAGTGTTAGTGACTGCAACTGTGCTGCTGGCAACAATTTAATTACGCTTTTTTGCCAACGTTTACTGACACAGGCCATATTCAACGGGTGTTGAGCGTTCATAAATTCATCAGTTATTCTGTGCTCTGGCACACTCAGACGAGAGTGCTCTGAAATTGGAGTAGATAGCTAGAGTGAATTTACCAGCTACGTCTATAGACAGTTGTCGCAGTGACATCAGAAACATTCTATTGAAATAGTTACTTGCATAGTGGAGTCTTTTGTTTAGACATGTAGCTAGCTAACTAAACAATTAACCATAATCCCAACTCATAATGTTACTACCCTGCATGAATCTGCAGGTAGCTAACCAACCACGTTCAATGTTAGCTGGCTAACATTAGGCTATAACTAGCAATGCAAATGGCTCTGAGATATGAATAATATTACTACACAGATCATACACGTAACGTTAGCTAGCTAGCCAGCCAGCTAATGTTAGCTAGCTAGCTAACAGTACACTTTAACTTGAAATGAAAATGACTTTCTGACTAAATTAGAAACGTGTAATTTCCATTGATAGACGCTTCTCCCTCTCTGTCACGGATGCCATGGTTGCCCTTAGTTTGAAGATGTAATCCGGAGACAGGTGTTTTATACAACAGCCTTCTGTGTGTTCTCTTTTCGACTCCGTCTGCATATTTGCAATCAAATGCCAGAATTTTCTTCATCTCCTTAGCTATCATACTCTAATTCCATTGATTTCAAAACTTGGTCCTCCAGAAAGTGGAGAGCAACACTTATGCAGTTCTACTACGTGATATCTTTCAAAAAAGCAGTGTTAGAAGGATTACCTACACATACTGACCAGCTCATATTATAGACAGAAGTGTGCTACATGGCAGACCAATCCGAACTCATCTCTTGGCATGTCCAGCCCACTCATTATCTCAGCCAATCATGGCTAGCGGGAAGGTTGCTGTCTTTTTCCATGGCTAAACCAACTAGGCTCGTAATTTAACACTTTTATTCGTATTCACAGATGGCATACAAGTTTGTTATTAAGGCACATGAAAGTTCACATGTTCCAGAAGGCATTTCTGCCCAAAAACACATTTTGATCAACAACAAAAAAGTTTACGTTCAAATGGCACTCCTGTGAAGTAGTGACGCGCGACAAATGCCTAGTTTCCTGAATAAAATAGGGCATTATAATGAATATTGCCGACCAAGATGAGAGAAATGAATGTGGAAAGTGGATTGTTATTCCTGAGAATGATCCTGTGGTGGGTCACATGTACAACAGACTGCATAATGAAAGGGATGACTACTGTCTCCAGCATAACTTGACTCGGACAAATGAATCAATGACATCAATAGCAAATTACACCATTCGTAATTGATCTTTGGGATAAGGGTAGCATAGATCATTTCAAACTTTGATGACTTTACCACAATATTTATGTTACACTGAGCATATTCAGGAACTAATTAAATCTCAATGGAGATAATCAATGTTTGACGTTGCATGAGAGCACTATTGATCTTGCATTGCTAAAGCTACTGCTGGATGTCTGTCTGCTATAGCGATGGTGCAACTTGGCTGACAGGATACTAACATCTCACTAATTGAATGGTTTATCAACTCTGCAAAGAAAAACGAGGGAGAGGGGGGGGTCACGGCATGACAGTCGATAAGGCCTAATACATCCTGTCAGCTCTTAACAAATCAGGACCACAGATAGTGCCTATCTGGACAAAACCTTTATGAGTATTTGTGTTGTGAAATTGTTTGTTTAAATAGCTGACATGATTATTACGATTTTACATGAAAGTGTCACATGTAAAGTTTTAAATGTATTTATATACAAAAATGAAAATTATTTTGATACAAATGGGTCTTTCTAAAATACTGCCACCTCCTTCTGAATGTCATGTTCTATAACTACCAACAAAAGATAATTCAATTTCAACTGTGGCAAACAAAGCAGTACTGTTCAGCAGTAGATTGCCTAGATTGTCTATTGCTAGCTGGAAGTTTCTGGCATTCCATCATCATCTAGACCTGGGCCTGTTTAGAGCAATGGGGTAAATTGTGTGTTTTTGAAAGTGCTTCAATTGTATTGATTTATTTATAGATATTTAGCAAGTGATGGTGCATTCATCGTTAATTTAAAATCCTGTTGGTTTGTCACGCCCTGACTCTGGGGACTCTTATTTGTTGAGTCAGGGTGTGATTTTCTATGTGTTGTAGATCTATGTTTATAGTCTAGTATGTCTAGATCTATGTTGGCCGGTGTGGTTCCCAATCAGAGGCAGCTGTCGCTCGTTGTCTCTGATTGGGGACCATACTTAGGCAGCCTATTGGCACTAGTGGGTTGTGGGATCTTGTTCCGTGAAAGGTATGTTGTTTGTGTCTACCTTGGACTTCACGTTTCGTTTCGTTTATTGTTTTGTCGAGTGTTTATTAAGTTTAAATAAACATGTATGCATATCACGCTGCGGCTTGGTCTGACCCGTCTATGAACGAACGTGACATGGTTTGACATTTGTTCTAAGTTGATCTAACACAGGGGTGACTTGAGAGTGGTGTCAGTTCAGGCTATGCTGTAAAAAATGCCTCTCGCATCTGCACTCTGCACCTCCCCTCCGTTGCCTCTCTCTCTTTTCTCCTTCCTTTTCTCTCCTCCCCCCTTTCTCTCTCTCTCTCTCTCTCTCTCTCTCTCTCTCTCTCTCTCTCTCTCTCTCTCTCTCTCTCTCTCTCTCTCCCTCTCTTATTTCCCTCTCTCTAAGACCTTGTCTTATACCCAGTAGAGATCATTTCTGCCACAATCCATCTCTTTCTAAATGAGGCCAACAGAGGAAGAGAATCAATGTGGGGGTTTTTCCTAGTCACAGGAAACAGCTGTCATGCTGTCTTCTAGCTGCTACAGAGCAGTGCTGAGTTTATGCCAGAGACTCCCGTCCCCTTCCCATCCACTCATAACAAACCACATCACCTGAATTAATTATATTAGCCATCTCTCCCAGCTACATCCACAGATAGAGGAGGGGAGAGAGGAGGGGAGAGAGGATGAGATAAAGGAGGGGAGAGAGGAGGAGAGAGAGGAGTAGAGAGAGTAGGAGAGAGAGGAGGAGATAAAGGAGGGGAGAGAGGAGGGAAAGAGGAGGAGGGAAGAGAGGAGGATGAGATAAAGGAGGGGTGAGAGGAGGAGAGAGAGGAGGGGAGAGAGGAGGAGAGAGAGGAGCAGATAAAAGAGGGGAGAGAGGAGAGAGAGGAGGAGATAAAGGAGGGGAGGGAGGAGATAAAGGAGGGGAGAGAGGAGAGAGAGGAGGGGAGAGAGGAGGAGAGAGAGGAGGAGAGAGGAGGAGAGAGGAGGAGATAAAGGAGGGGAGAGAGGAGGAGAGAGGAGAGAGAGGAGGGGAGAGAGGAGGAGAGAGAGGAGAGAGAGGAGGAGAGAGAGGAGGAGAGAGAGGAGAGAGAGGAGGGGAGAGAGGAGGAGAGAGGAGAGAGAGGAGGGGAGAGAGGAGGAGAGAGAGGAGGAGAGAGGAGAGAGAGGAGGGAGAGAGGAGGAGAGAGAGGAGGAGAGAGAGGAGAGAGAGGAGGGGAGAGAGGAGGAGAGATGAGAGAGAGGAGGGGAGAGAGGAGAGAGAGGAGGAGATAAAGGAGGGGAGAGAGGAGGAGAGAGGAGAGAGAGGAGGGGAGAGAGGAGGAGAGAGAGGAGAGAGAGGAGGGGAGAGAGGAGGAGAGAGGAGAGAGAGGAGGGGAGAGAGGAGGAGAGAGAGGGAGAGAGAGGAGGGGAGAGAGGAGGAGAGAGGAGAGAGAGGAGGGGGAGAGAGGAGGAGAGAGAGGAGAGAGAGAGGATGGTAACAAAGAGGCAGCAGCAGCACTGCTCCATCAGGGGACCTGGATCAGTCTGAGGCTCCTGGAACACATACACGTACAGTTGAAGTCGGAAGTTTAGCCAAATACATTTAAACTCAGTTTTTCACAATTCCTGACATTTAATCCTAGTAAAAATCGTAGGTCAGTTAGGATCACCACTCTATTTTAAGAATGTGAAATGTCAGAATAATAGTAGAGAGAATGATTTATTTCAGCTTTTATTTCTTTCATCACATTCCCAGTGGGTCAGATGTGTAGATACACACACAATTAGTATTTGGTAGCATTGCCTTTAAATTGTTTAACTTGGGTCAAACGTTTCGGGTAGCCTTCCACAAGCTTCCCACCTGACAGAGCTGGTGTAACTGAGTCAGGTTTGTAGGCCTCCTTGCTCACACACACTTTTTCAATTCTTCCAACAAATGTTCTGTAGGATTGAGGTCAGGGCTTTGTGATGGCCACTCCAATACCTTGACTTTGTTGTCCTTAAGCCATTTTGCCACAACTTTGGAAGTATGCTTGGGGTCAATGTCCATTTGGAAGACCCATTTGCGACCAAGCTTTAACTTCCTGACTGATGTCTTGAGATGTTGCTTCAATATATCCACATCATTTTCCTTCTCATGATGCCATCTATTTTGTGAAGTGCACCAGTCCCTCTTGCAGCAAAGCACCCCCACAGCATGATGCTGCCACCCCCGTGCTTCACGGTTGGGATGGTGTTCTTCGGCTTGCAAGCATCCCCCTTTTTCCTCCAAACATAACGATGGTCATTATGGCCAAACAGTTCTATTTTTGTTTCATCAGACCAGAGGACATTTCTCCAAAAAGTATGATCTTTGTCCCCATGTGCAGTTGCAAACCGTAGTCTGGCTTTTTTATGGCGGTTTTGGAGCAGTGGCTTCTTCCTTGCTGAGCGGCCTTTCAGGTTATGTCGATATAGGACTTGTTTACTGTGGATATAGATACTTTTGTACCTGTTTCCTCCAGCATCTTCACAAGGTCCTTTGCTGTTGTTCTGGGATTGATTTGCACTTTTCGCACCAAAGTACGTTCATCTCTAGGAGACACTCCTTCCTGAGTGGTATGACAGCTGCGTGGTCCCATGGTGTTTATACTTGCGTACTATTGTTTGTATAGATGAACGTGGTACCTTCAGGTGTTTGGAAATTGCTCCCAAGGATGAACCAGACTTGTGGAGGTCTACAATTTATCTTCTGAGGTCTTGGCTGATTTATTTTGATTTTCCCATGATGTCAAGTGAAGAGGCACTGAGTCTGAAGGTAGGCCTTGAAATACATCCACAGGTACACCTCCAATTGACTCAAATTATGTCAATTAGCCTATCAGAAGCTTCTAAAGCCATGATATCATTTTCTGGAATTTTCCAAGCTGTTTAAAGGCACAGTCAGCTTAGTGTATGTAAACTTCTGACCCACTGGAATTGTGATACAGTGAATTATATGTGAAATAATCTGTCTGTAAACAATTATTGGAAAAGTTACTTGTGTCATGCACAAAGTAGATGTCCTAACCAACTTGCCAAAACTATAGTTTGTTAACAAGAAATTTGTGGAGTGGTTGAATAACAAGTTTTAATGTCTCCAACCTAAGTGTATGCAAACTTCCGTCTTCAACTGTATGTCTGCACTAATTAAAGACCTTTCACATTCACTATTTTAAACATGTACCGTTACATTCACACATTCACGTGTAATTATTAGATGAACATTTCCTGGGTTAGTGCAAGTTATAGTGTTCAAACACTAGACTGTTTAATGTATCTGCTGTGTTGCCATCTACTCATATAAAGGCAGTAGATGGAGAATCTGGTGAGAATGGGGTGAGAGGGGAGAAGAATTGGAAGGGGAGGTCTGGAGGCAATGAGATGGCTTGAGTGTAAAAGCCAAATGCAATTAAAAGTGAAGGGGAACCCTGTGTATAAACGGTAGCATGCGTTTCATTAGCGGGACCAACCCTGCTCTCCCTGGATGCCCTGAGACCCCGCCAGCATGCATAATATCAGGGCCTCTGTGCCAAATGCTGGGGGGCACAGCCAAGACCCCCCTCCCCTAATATAGACCACCGCCTTCCTCCTCTCAACCACAGCAAACGCCATACATAAGCCCCAGTAGGAGCCTCCCTCTTTCCTCTTCCCATCTCCTCCTCCTCAGTCAAACCCCCCCTTCGCCTTTCCCTTCCCCTCCCCCTCTACAGTAGTTTCTCTGTCATCCCCTGGTTTCTCTGAATCTGGAAGTGTTGTGTGTAATCAGGCACACATCTGCAGACAGGGAGACAAGAGCTAGGGCTGAGAATCTACAGACAGGGAGACAAGAGCTAGGGCTGAGAATCTGCAGACAGGGAGACAAGAGCTAGGGCTGGGAATCTGCAGACAGGGAGACAAAAGCTAGGGCTGGGAATCTGCAGACAGGGAGACAAGAGCTAGGGCTGGGAATGGGGCTGAGGGCTGAGGCTACTGTCTTAGAAAAAAAAGTGCTTTCTAGAACCTTAAAGGGCTCTTCGCTTGCCCCCATAGGAAAACACTTTGAAGAACCCTTTTTGGTTCCAGGTAGAGCCGTTGTGGGTTCCATGTTGAACCCTTTCCCCAGAGGGTTCTACATGGAACCCAAAATACTTCTACCTGGAACCAAAAAGGGTTCTCCTATGGGGAGAGCTGAAGAACCCTTTTGGAATCATTTTTTCTAAGAGTGTAGGGCTGGGGGCTGGGGGCTGGGGCTTGGGCTGGGGGAGAGGAGGCCTCAGTGAGTTTTGTTAACTCTACAACCTGAGACCAAACAGCCAGGGAAAGGCAATCACCCCAATGTACGCATGTCACTTAAATTACTTTAATTGTTTTAATTAAAGATAGGGAGCAGGAGGAAAATGGGGGATGTGTGGGTGGAATATATTATAGGTACCCTCCTAAGGGGTGGGGTGGGGGGGGGGGTAAAAGGATCAGATGTTGTTGTTCCAATCTCATTATTCTAAAAGAAGTAGTCGAGAAAGAGTCCTGTCTCTCTCTCTCTCTCTCTCTCTCTCTCTCTGTGTGTGTGTGTGTGTGTATGTGTGTGTGTGTGTGTGTGTGTGTGTGTGTGTGTGTGTGTGTGTGTGTGTGTGTGTGTGTGTGTGTGTGTGTGTGTGTGTGTGTTGTGTGTGTGTGTGTGTGCGTGCGTGCGTGTGCGACGGCTTGTCTGTGACTATGGCGGAATTCCACATGATGCATGGCTTAATGCACACAGCCAAGGACACCAGCGTAGCATGACGGTATAGTGAGGTAACTAACGTTGAGCCAAAATAGAAACATTCTGTGGCACCCAGAGAGCTGTCTTGTGGGAGCCTCCATTTCCCGGGGCCCCTGCAGACAGCTGAGCCTCAGCCTAGGTCCCTGCCTACCTGCCTGTCTGTGTGCCTAGGATTGGGGCTGGGACCCTCTGGAAGCTGGAAGTCCTTGAAGCAGGAGTGTGGGTGAGCGACCAGAGCCCCGTGCCAAGCCAGCCCCTCAGACTATCTCCTCCAGCATCGCTAGGGCATCTGCTGTGACAGCTGTCCACACCAGTGTGTTTCTCTCTCTCTGTCTGTCTGTCTGTCTGTCTGTCTGTCTGTCTGTCTGTCTGTCTGTCTGTCTGTCTGTCTGTCTGTCTGTCTGTCTGTCTGTCTGTCTGTCTGTCTGTCTGTCTGTCTGTCTGTCTGTCTGTCTGTCTGTCTGTCTGCCTGCCTCCTGCCTGCCTGCCTGCCTGCCTGCCTGCCTGCCTGCCTGTCTGTCTGTCTGTCTGTCTGTCTGTCTGTCTGTCTGTCTGTCTGTCTGTCTGTCTGTCTGTCTGTCTGTCTCTTTCTCTGTCTGTCTCTCTCTCTCTCTCTCTCTCTCTCTCTCTCTCTCTCTCTCTCTCTCTCTCTCTCTCTCTCTCTCTCTCTCTCTCTCTCTCTCTCTCTCTCTCTCTCTCTCTTTCTTTCTTTCTCATTCTCTCTCTTATTTTAAGTTTTCCATTAAGAAACCTCACCGCCTAGCAAATCCACCACAATGAGTGTATAACAGAAACACTTTGAAACAATCAAGACCACAAATCTGCAGTGACCCTCTCATGGATACAGTTTTCACCAGAAATATCCTCCATAGAAAGGAACACACAGGATCCTTGAGTCATCTTCTGTATAAATGAAAAGAAAAATTAAACGTACAGCGAAGAACAGGAATTATCACTGTGAATCATTGTTATGTTTGTACAGTGGGGGAAAAAAGTATTTAGTCAGCCACCAATTGTGCAGGTTCTCCCACTTAAAAAGATGAGAGAGGCCTGTAATTTTCATCATAGGTACACGTCAACTATGACAGACAAAATGAGAAAAAAAAATCTAGAAAATCACATTGTAGGATTTTTTATGAATTTATTTGCAAATTATGGTGGAAAATAAGTATTTGGTCAATAACAAAAGTTTCTCAATACTTTGTTATATACCCTTTGTTGGCAATGACACAGGTCAAACGTTTTCTGTAAGTCTTCACAAGGTTTTCACACACTGTTGCTGGTATTTTGGCCCATTCCTCCATGCAGATCTCCTCTAGAGCAGTGATGTTTTGGGGCTGTCGCTGGGCAACACGGACTTTCAACTCCCTCCAAAGATTTTCTATGGGGTTGAGATCTGGAGACTGGCTAGGCCACTCCAGGACCTTGAAATGCTTCTTACGAAGCCACTCCTTCGTTGCCCGGGCGGTGTGTTTAGGATCATTGTCATGCTGAAAGACCAGCCACGTTTCATCTTCAATGCCCTTGCTGATGGAAGGAGGTTTTCACTCAAAATCTCACGATACATGGCCCCATTCATTATTTCCTTTACACGGATCAGTCGTCCTGGTCCCTTTGCAGAAAAACAGCCCCAAAGCATGATGTTTCCACCCCCATGCTTCACAGTAGGTATGGTGTTCTTTGGATGCAACTCAGCATTCTTTGTCCTCCAAACACGACGAGTTGAGTTTTTTACCAAAAGGTTATATTTTGGTTTCATCTGACCATATGACATTCTCCCAATCCTCTTCTGGATCATCCAAATGCACTCTAGCAAACTTCAGACGGGCCTGGACACGTCTGGCACTGCAGGATTTGAGTCCCTGGCGCCGTAGTGTGTTACTGATGGTAGGCTTTGTTACTTTGGTCCCAGCTCTCTGCAGGTCATTCACTAGGTCCCCCCGTGTGGTTCTGGGATTTTTGCTCACTGTTCTTGTGATCATTTTGACCCCACGGGGTGAGATCTTGCGTGGAGCCCCAGATCGAGGGAGATTATCAGTGGTCTTGTATGTCTTCCATTTCCTAATAATTGCTCCCGCAGTTGATTTCTTTAAACCAAGCTGCTTACCTATTGCAGATTCAGTCTTCCCAGCCTGGTGCAGGTCTACAATTTTGTTTCTGGTGTCCTTTGACAGCTCTTTGGTCTTGGCCATAGTGGAGCTTGGAGTGTGACTGTTTGAGGTTGTGGACAGGTGTCTTTTATACTGATAACAAGTTCAAACAGGTGCCATTAATACAGGTAACGAGTGGAGGACAGAGGAGCCTCTTCAAGAAGAAGTTACCGGTCTGTGAGAGCCAGAAATCTTGCTTGTTTGTAGGTGACCAAATACTTATTTTCCACCATAATTGTCCCAAAAAAATTCTCAATTTGTCTGTCATAGTTGACGTGTACCTATGATGAAAATTACAGGCCTCTCTCATCTTTTTAAGTGGGAGAACTTGCACAATTGGTGGCTGGCTAAATACTTTTTTCCCCCACTGTATATGTGTCAATTAATCCCATAAGGGATGGGGTGCCAACTGGCGATTTGATACAAAAATAAAATGTAATTCATTAATTCATACAGTATTTCTCAGAAGTAGCCAGAAGTGTCTTGCCTGAATCTAGTCTCAAGTCTTGTCATTGGTCTGTGTAGAGTCATTAGTCTGTGTAGAGTCATTAGTCTGTGTAGTCATTAGTCTGTGTAGAGTCATTAGTCTGTGTAGAGTCATTGGTCTGTGTAGAGTCATTGGTCTGTGTAGTCATTAGTCTGTGTAGAGTCATTGGTCTGTGTAGTCATTAGTATGTGTAGTCATTAGTCTGTGTAGTCATTAGTCTGTGTAGAGTCATTAGTCTGTGTAGAGTCATTGGTCTGTGTAGAGTCATTGGTCTGTGTAGAGTCATTAGTCTGTGTAGAGTCATTGGTCTGTGTAGTCATTAGTATGTGTAGTCATTAGTCTGTGTAAAGTTATTAGTCTGTGTAGTCTTTAGTCTGTGTAGAGTCATTAGTCTGTGTAGAGTCATTGGTCTGTGTAGAGTCATTGGTCTGTGTAGAGTCATTAGTCTGTGTAGAGTCATTAGTCTGTGTAGAGTCATTAGTCTGTGTAGAGTCATTGGTCTGTGTAGAGTCATTAGTCTTTGTAGAGTCATTAGTCTGTGTAGAGTCATTAGTCTGTGTAGAGTCATTAGTCTGTGTAAAGTCATTCGTCTGTGTAGTCATTAGTCTGTGTAGAGTCATTGGTCTGTGTAGAGTCATTGGTCTGTGTAGTCATTAGTCTCTGTAGAGTCATTAGTCTGTGTAGAGTCATTGGTCTGTGTAGTCATTAGTATGTGTAGTCATTAGTCTGTGTAGTCATTAGTCTGTGTAGAGTCATTAGTCTGTGTAGAGTCATTGGTCTGTGTAGAGTCATTGGTCTGTGTAGAGTCATTGGTCTGTGTAGAGTCATTGGTCTGTGTAGTCATTAGTCTGTGTAGAGTCATTAGACTGTGTAGAGTCATTAGTCTGTGTAGTCATTAGTCTGTGTAGAGTCATTAGTCTGTGTAGAGTCATTGGTCTGTGTAGAGTCATTGGTCTGTGTAGAGTCATTAGTCTGTGTAGTCATTAGTCTGTGTAGAGTCATTAGTCTGTGTAGAGTCATTGGTCTGTGTAGAGTCATTGGTCTGTGTAGAGTCATTAGTCTGTGTAGAGTCATTAGTCTGTGTAGAGTCATTAGTCTGTGTAGAGTCATTGGTCTGTGTAGAGTCATTAGTCTTTGTAGAGTCATTAGTCTGTGTAGAGTCATTAGTCTGTGTAGAGTCATTAGTCTGTGTAAAGTCATTCGTCTGTGTAGTCATTAGTCTGTGTAGAGTCATTGGTCTGTGTAGAGTCATTGGTCTGTGTAGTCATTAGTCTCTGTAGAGTCATTAGTCTGTGTAGAGTCATTAGTCTGTGTAGTCATTAGTCTGTGTAGAGTCATTAGTCTGTGTAGAGTCATTAGTCTGTGTAGAGTCATTAGTCTGTGTAGAGTCATTGGTCTGTGTAGAGTCCAGAGTGGTGCAGCGGTCTAAGGCACTGCATCTCAGTGCTTGAGGCGTCACTACAGACCCCCGGTTCCATTCCAGGCTGTATCACAACCGGCCGTGGTTGGGAGTCCCATAGGGCGTCGTCGTCCGAGTTTGGCCGGTGTAGGCCGTCATTGTAAATAAGAATTTGTTCTTAACTGACTTGCCTAGTTAAATAAAAATAAAAAATAAAAAAATTAGTCTGTGTAGAGTCATTCTGCATATGAAGTGAGTGAAGTGCCCTGTCTGTCTCAGGGTGAGGAGAGATGGCTATTGGGCTCCCTCTGTTGGTTCTCAACCCTCCATCTGTTTCCTCTTGTCCACTGGCTGGCTAAATAGACTCAAGTGAAGGGGGCATGTGTATACAAAAAAATCCTTGCTCAAATGTAAGACACTACTATCATTGTGTTTCTCCCAACGGCTGTCAATTAGCTTATTTTCACCTTTCCTTCAGGCAGGTAGCCGTAACATTGTGCTCAATTCATTTACAACATCGGTTCACCTCAAATTATTCTGGTGACCTAGTGTGATTAGATGGGACCAATCCTAACAATTCCCTAATCATGGTGCCAGTCCAACAGTCAACTTCCCAAACACATTTCCTTGTGATGAATAATACATGGGCCAAAGCAGCAGAACCCAAGCTCATCCATCAGCATCACAAATGAATAAATATATAAACAACCCGGTTCAGAAATAGCTTTGCCTTGAATTCCAGTTCAATCATTCACTATCCATTACTGAGTTAAAGCAAGGTCCAGCTTGTATTAGAGCGCCCTTATGATCACATTTCCCTCATTTATAGTAAATCGTGGGTCTGCTTAGCTGAATTTGATCAATTTGGCCAAGGTCAACAACAAGCGTATTATTACTTACACAAATAGATTGTCCTCAGGCTACATAATATGCTCAAATGTGCTGGATAAAGAATGATGTGTTTCGCAACCTCACAACACAATGAAGACTGCCTGACCTTCTTCCCTTCTTCTTGGTTAAGCAGCAGGATCTCATGGAAGTTTCAAGGAGGTAAAAGTCAAAGAAATAGCTCTACTATCAACATTGCTTGAAACGTATACATTCAGTAGAGACCTATCCCAGAGAGAGGTCCTCATATTCCCAGATATCTTGGATTTTTTTGTATAATGTGTAAATAAACCAACCAAAAACATACCATCCTATCCTGTAGTTCTGTTAAGTGACCTTTTTTTCAACCTGTCACTCTATAAGTATGGGATTACTACTATTCCCTCAGGGCCAACAGGAAATAGCAAACAGACACTTTCTGAACAAAATCTATAGCTAGGAGTTTCATGTTTCAAGCTTTATTTGTCACGAGCACAAGTACAGTGAGATGCTTAACTTGCAAGCCCTACCCAACAGTGCAGTATTCAATATCAAATAGTATAACTAATAGAAAAATATATTTGAAAAAACATGACAAATGAGAAATAAAGAGTGGGTGAGTGGATGGTATGACAAGGTTGGTAGTGGAGTCCTGTGGCATGTTGCAGCAGCACCTCAGACAACAGGGTTGGTAGTAGAGTCCTGTGGCATGTTGAAGGCAGTTTGGGTGAGTGGATGGGACAACAGGGTTGGTAGTGGAGTCCTGTGGCATGTTGAAGGCAGTTTGGGTGAGTGGATGGGACAACAGGGTTGGTAGTAGAGTCCTGTGGCATGTTGAAGGCAGTTTGGGTGAGTGGATGGGACAACAGGGTTGGTAGTAGAGTCCTGTGGCATGTTGAAGGCAGTTTGGGTGAGTGGATGGGACAACAGGGTTGGTAGTGGAGTCCTGTGGCATGTTGAAGGTAGTGTGGGTGAGTGGATGAGACAACAGGGTTGGTAGTGGAGTCCTGTGGCATGTTGAGTACAGAGTGGGTGAGTGGATGGGACAACAGGGTTGGTAGTGTAGTCCTGTGGCATGTTGAAGGCAGCACCTCACAGCATTCAGCAGCACAGTCACAATCTAGTTTCTTCCCCTTCACCTGCAGGCCAGTGAGATGCATGAATAAACAAGCAATGCCTCTGTGACTACATATCCAGTACATAACCAGTACATATCCAGCACATAACCAGTACATATTTAGTACATATCCAGTACATAACCAGTACATATCCAGTACATAACCAGTACACATCCAGTACATATCCAGTACATAACCAGCACATAACCAATACATAACCAGTACATATCCAGTACATATCCAGCACATAACCAGTACATATCCAGTACATATCCAGCACATAACCAGTACATATCCAGTACATATCTATGGCACCTGTGATCATGTACGACTGGGAGATTAAGCAGGCAGACTTAATGGAGTCTGGTATGCAGACAAAGAGGTGGTGTTGGGCACTCTGTCAACCAGGGGCAGACTGGGACCAGAAATCGGCCCTGGAATTTCTACAACGAACAATTTTTTTCCCCCTCGAGGCCCCCATTATTAGCCAGATAATGATCATTTTGCACAAAAAACATAAGTCAGACAGGCCCACTGGGCTAAAAATGGACCAGCCCATCTGGCATTAGCCCGAAAAGCCAGATGGCTAGTCCTCCCCTGCTGTCAACACAACAGCATGCTGGGCATTTTTTGGCATGTCTGACATTTCAGAAGGGACTGTGTTAACCCCTTGTCTCTGACACAAAGCCATCCGTCTGCTGAAATATTTATGAAGTGTGTGTGTGTGTGTGTGTGTGTGTGTGTGTGTGTACGCGCGTGTGTGTTTATCTAAACGGGGAAAAGTAGCGGTGGGGAGAGGTGTTTGTGTTCCCCATAAATAACTTGACTTTGAAAGGTCAAGCAGAATCCATCAGTTTGACAGCAGAGACTATCACACAGGATTGTGATGTTTAGATGGGGTTTGGCTATAGGTGACATCATACAATACCTGCACTGAGAAATCTCCTACTTGAGATTAGGCCTCTCTTTTCAGTTTTTGTTCATTCTCAAATATGACTGAAGCAGAGACAGAAAACTGAGGTACTATACTGCCTATAATCGCCATGGCGACACGGAAAGTGATTCCAACACTGGCAAGGACATGTAAGTAAGCCACTGGGAGAATCAGCAGCTGCCAACACCTTCGGTCTGTGTTTGACCTTTCCCTCCAGGATGTGGGGTGTCTTTTAGAGGAGGCTGCCCTGTGTGGCAGGAGCTGATGGAGCGCTGTCTTTAATGAGGTATGCTGGGGATGGGGCTGGGGCCGCTGTCTCTCTCGCTGTTTAATTAGACAATTATGCACCCTACTGTGGAGCGGGGCCATCTGGGGTCACCGGGGAGGGGGCAGGCGCTGGCTGCCACAGTGCCACCCTACCTTTCACATAGGTAATGGGTTTAAATCACAGGTGAGTTCCTCTGGTGAGGGAAGAGGAGGCCCAGCTACCCCCCTGTCCTATTGGGAGCCATTATGAGATCATCCTATTGCTATGCAGGTTTAACTGTCTTTGTCTGTCTGGTGGCAGTATAAATGTAATGAGGTGGGTATAAAATTAATCTGAAGGGACAATAACACCAGTAGTTTCATGTTGTTCTATGAATTTTTATGAAATTCCTTATTACCCTTCAGAGATTGACAATAAAGGACATTTCTCCATAGAAGATTGGTCAACCTTTGGCCAGATAAACAAAGACTTGAGAGGGTGCCATTTGACATGGAGACAAGATTGCATTCCACCAGTCCTCCATTTTCTCACCAGATAATTCTGATTATAGATTCATTGCCATGTGGTAGGCTACCCATGCTTGTTTCTGCCCATTTCTCACTGGTGCCAAAGCAGGGGCCAAGTTCTTCCACACTGCGTTGCTTTAACCTCAAGCCTTCCATAGCCGTGGGAAGTAAGGGTGCTGAAAGACTCATGTGAAGGTGAAATTACAGAGGAGGAACTTCTGGATGCAATTAAAGACTTTAAGTCCAGGAAAACTCCAGGGTTGAATGGCATACCAGTCGAGGTATACCAAACCTTTTTTGATATATTCAGAGGACCGTTATTAGCATGTTTTAACCACTCCTATGTAAATGGTAGATTATCAGACACTCAAGAAGAAGGTCTGATTTCATTATTACTGAAACAGGATACAAGTGGAAAATATAAAGATCCAGTCCATTAAAAAAATTGGAGGCCCCTTACACTTCAGTGTTGTGATGCAAAGATTCTAGTAAAAATTTTAGGTCATAGAATTAAAAAGGTATTGTCGGACATTATTCATTCTAACCAGACAGGCTTTTTATATGGAAGATACATTGGAGATAATATAAGGCAAGTACTGGAAACAATAGAACACTATGAAAAATTTGGGAAACCAGGCCTGCTATTCATAGCAGACTTCGAAAAGGCATTTGATAAAGTACAACTGGATTTATATATAAATGCCTGGGGCATTTCAATTTTGGAGAATCTCTTATAAACTTGGTTAAAATCATGTATAGTAACCCTAGGTGTAAAATAGTAAATAATAGCTATTTCTCCGAAAGTTTTAAACTGTCAAGAGGAGTGAAACAAGGTTGTCCACTATCGGCATATCTATTTATTATGGCCATCAAGATGATAGCTGTTGAAATCAGATCCAACAATAATATCAAGGGATTAGAAATCCAGGGCTTAAAAACAAAGGTGTCATTGTACGCTGATGATTCATGTTTTCTTTTAAATCCACAACTTGAATCCCTCCACAGCCTCATAGAAGATCTAGATACATTTTCTAACCTCTCTGGATTACAACCAAATTATGATAAATGTACTATATTACGTATTGGATCACTAAAAAATATTACTTTTACATTACCATGTAGTTTACCAATAAAATGGTCTGATGGTGATGTGGATATACTCGGAATACATATCCCAAATGAAATAAATGATCTCACAACAATACATTTTAATAGAAAGTTCGCAAAAATAGATAATATCTTGCTACCATGGAAAGGTAATTACTTGTCTATTTATGGGAAAATCACCCTGATTAACTCTTTAGTATTATCCCAGTTTACCTATTTGCTTATGGTCTTGCCTACGCCTAGTGAGCAGTTTTTTAAATTATATGAGAAAAGAATATACCAATTTATTTGTAACGGCAAGCCAGACAAAATTAAACTGCCCTATTTATATAATGAATATGAATTCGGAGGACAGAAATTATTAAATATTAAAGCATTAGACCTATCACTAAAAGCTTCAGTCATACAAAAGTTATACTTAAATCCGAACTGGTTCTCTAGCAAATTAGTAAAATCGTATCACCAAATGTTCAAGAATAGCCTTTTTCCCTTTATTCAGATTACAACCTCTCACTTTCAGTTATTTGAAAAGGAAATCATCTCCCAAATGTCACTATTTCTAAAACAAGCCATATAAAGTTGGTTGCAATTTCAATTTAATCCTCCAGAAACGACAGAACAAATAATGCAACAAATATTGTGGTTAAACTCAAATATACTAATTGATAAAAAACCTCTTGTTTTTGACAAAATTTTTTAAAAAGGTAGAATCTTCATAAATGATCTCATCGGTAGGACTGGTGGAGTCATGTCGCACATGCAGCTAACAAAAACATATGGAAATGTCTGCTCTACCCAAAATTACAACCAAATAATTGCAGCATTACCGCAAAAATGGAAGAGGAAAGTGGAAGGGGGAAAAAGTAAGGAACTTGTCTGTCGGCCTTGCATTAAAGAACATAATTGGTTAAAGAAAACTGTGATAAATAAAAAAGTATACCAGTTTCATTTAAGGACCAAAAGATTGACAGCCGTCCCATATAGATTGCAAAATAGTTGGGAAGAGATTTTTGACGTACCAATTCCATGGCATGAACCGATACGCAAAACGGATTCAAAACTTAGAATTGTTCAATTTAAATTATTATATAAAATTATTGCAACCAATAGAATGTTATTTATATGGGGGATACAATCTTCCCAGCTCTGCAGATTTTGCTGCGAAGAGACAGAATCATTAGATCATTTGTTTTGGTACTGTCCATTTGTAGCTTGTTTTTGGACACAGGTCCAGGAATGGTTAAAGGATTGCAATATTTACCTGGAGCTAACCCTGCAGATATCACTACTGGGTGATCTGAAAAGTCATAGTCAATCGATCAATAATATAATAATACTTTTAGCAAAAATCTTTAATTTTCAATTTACGATCTGTAGAAACAATGAGAATAGAAAGGTTCAGAACTTTTGAAAAACATCACAGTACAGATGAAAAATATATGGCAAATAGAAATCCAATATGGATGGTGTTAAGAGATAGATGGGTGGTGTTGAATGGTGTTGAAGGATGGGACTAATAACAACTAACAACAACCAATAACAACTAATAAAGTAAGCATACTGTGTCCATAATATGCATAATAAGTATATAGGTTATAGGTTGAAAGCTTTTGTGAAAGAGCACAGTTAGAAAGATATGGTATGGCATATAGGAGCAAACCGGATGGACATCATGAAAATGAACAGAGAGGTTGAAGGTAGAGGAAGTTCAGGAGTAAAAACAAACAAAATAGAATTATTGTAAAATTGGCTGTGTCCATAAAATGTATATAGTATGTATAAGCTGGAAGTAGAGGCCTAAGCGTTGTTGTTCACTAGTTTACTCCAATTAGGGAAGGGGTGGTGGGGTTGGAAGATAATAAAGGGAAAAAAAAAAAAAAAAAAAAAGTAAGGGTGCTGAGGGTGTTGCCGCACCTCCTGAAAAATCGGAATTATTAAAAAAATATAATTTTTTCACAAAAGTAGGGAACTGGGCCTTTACTAGTCCTGTATTAGCGGACCAACATAGACGTCTGTAGCGCGGGCAACATTTTTTTTTCTGCATCTCTGCTTTGGCAAAAAAGGTAGTTGTATAATTTAGAACAGTATCTTGCAGGATTCAATAGTTGGAATTGTAAGAGTTGTTGCCCTGTCCTTTCTATGTGATCGTCATTCTAATGGAATCCAGAAAGAACAACACCCTTTCCTCAAACATTTACATCAAAAGGTTGTTATTGTTATTGGCAAAGACCCAAAACATCCACATCAAATTAAATATTTTTCTTGATCAAATAACATGGAAAACAACCACTTTTTGTGCGGTATTAATTTACCATCCTTACAAACCACTTAATGTAAATGTACATTACTGTATTGTACATAGGCTGGTCATCTAGGTTTGTACCTGTAGACTTTCCATCACTATGAAAAAAAAAAAGTACAATCCAGTAATTGAGTGTATTGAGACATCAAGTGGTTTGTGTTGATGTGATATGATTATGTGGCTCAGTTGGTAGAGGATGGTGCTTGCAACACTAGGGTTGTGGGTTCAACTTCCATGGGGGACTAGTGTGAAAATGTATGCACTCACTACTGTAAGTTGCTCTAGATATGAGTGCCAAGTAAAAGGAATGAACAGACCATTTCACATAGAATTAAGTTGCATTTGCAAAGTATTTCAAGAAACTGGAAAATGTGTATGTTCCATAAGTATTATCAGAATAACTGTTTTGTAGAGATAATTATCAGACTCAAGTTACAAATGCTGGTAAACACTCAAATACATTTAGTTTAATTTGTTTCACAAAAGTAGTGCACTGAGCCTTTACTAGTCCTGTATTAGTGGACCAACATAGACGTCTGTAGTGCGGGCAATTTATGTATTAATTTATTTTGCATCGGAATGCCCTCCATTTCCTGTGTCTGTCTGTTTCTTTCTTTAGCCCTCAGGTGATGTGGTGAGGCAGGAGACTAGGTCCCTGTCCAACACAGATGCAGTATGTGTCACATAGCCTAGTCACAAAAAGCTAAGAATAATGGACAGTGTCTAGCAACAAAGGCACAATGTAAAATGCAATTTTTGGACCACTGATGACACAGTAATGACCACTTAACTTTACATTTGTGCAATGACCCACATCTGAGTGGCAATAATGGAAAAGTGTGCATGACTCCAATATTTAGTTTTTCGTAACAAGACCAGATTCACAGGTAAGGTCTAAATAAGTCCACCATCAAATCCTGTAGGAGTAGGTGACTGTAGCGATGCAATCAGTCACTCTCTCTACCTTTCTATGTGGAGATCATTCTATTGGCTCGTTGGCTACCACTAAAGTGTTAACAGCCGTTATGGGAATGTGGGTGAATTGTCCTCTTCTCCACACACCACCATGCAGCATCCTCCTAGTTGAACATCAATCATCATCAAACTCCAATCTTTCCTGCACATATTCATATGCAATCCTGAAAATGAGCGACATGTCCCAGGGAAGCAGTTACCCAGCAGAGAGCTGTATATCATCTCTCACCACTGCCTGCCTGCCAGTGAGTGGCTATAGCTAGGGAGCTACACAGAGCCAAGAGCACTGAATCACTCAATCACTCTGCATGAAAACATACTCATCCCCATGACTTGGGAGGGAGGGAGGAACACATCCTGGTATATAGAACCCAGTTAATCTATCCTTACTCCTCTTCTGTTCTTAAGACTGACATCAGGGTGAAATGGGGACAGATCCACTCCAAGAGTGAACACACGTGGGCGATCCTCATCATTTGATAGAGTCTGCCGGGAAAGATACATATTTAAATAGATCCAGCAGTGGTGTAGTTTAGGTAGTGCATTATTGTGGCGGTGGAGTGGAAGAGGAGGCTTCAGTAGACTCCAGGAGGCTGCCGTTTTTCTCCAGAACACCACAGAGATACAACAATTCATTACAGTTTCAGCTGCAGTACTGCTCTCTGACTCACACACTAACATGCTGTTCACAGCTTACAGAGGCCAACCTGGTATAGCCCTCTCTGTAAGCATTTAGGGGAGATAGAGAGGAGAG